>NC_079155.1:16368409-16671439 GCF_947563725.1 Argiope bruennichi
AGAAATTGTTGTTGGAATTGTACAAGGAAGTTATAATCATTTCTACTTAGCACAATTGTATTGAATAATCCTATACATGGAAAAATTTATCTTTTTGTCGCTGTATACAAGGAAACTATTGTCATTACTGATAGGTACAATTGTACTGAATAACCCTATTTATTGAAAAAAAGTAGTCGCTTTTTACAATGAAGTTATAACCACTTCTACTTAGCATAGTTGTATTTAATAATCCTATATAATGAAAAAAAAATTGTCGCTGTTTACAAAGAAGTTATAATCATTTTTTACTTATCACAATTGTATTGAATAATCCTGTACATTGAAAAAATCCATCTTTTTGTAATTGTTTACAAGGGAGTTACTGTCATTTATAATCAACACAATTAAATTGAATAGCCCTGTACATTTGAAAAAAATCGGTACTCAATCGGTACTATCGGTGTTCACAAGGAAGTTATATTCCTTTTTACTAAGCACAATGAATTGAATAACTATTAGATTGAAAAAAATTTAGCTTTTTTCGTTGTTTACAAGGCAGTTAGTATCATTTCTAATAAGCACAATTGCATTAAATAACCCTTATATTGAATATATATATATATCTTTTTCTCTCTGTTTACAAGGACGTTACTATCATTTCAGATCGGTCCAATTGTATTGAATAGCCATATAGATTGAAAAAAAATGCCACTGTTTACAAGGAATTCATATTAATTTCTAATTAGAATGATTGTATTGAATAAAAATATTTATTGAAAAAAAATAGTGGCTGCTTACAAGGAAGTTAGCGCCTTCTAATCTGCACAAATGTATTAAATAACCCTGTAGATTAAAAGAATACCTTGCACTAAAAGATCGGAACAAATAAAAGAATAAGCTTATATTCTTTTCTTTAAATAAGAACATATATTTAAGTTTATTGTTTTCAAAAAATATAAGTTTATAGTATTCATGATACAAAAAATACAGAGTGTGTCTTTTTATCCTGGATAGTATTTATAATTTATCATTGTCTTTTATATCTTCAGTTTACCCAGCCACCGTTTCTTGTTAATATTCAAAGCAAACGTCTCTTCTTTTGAATTAAAATATTTTATTCTAAAGAAAACGAAACGAAAATAAAAGAAAATTCTCTGGCAAAAGAAGAAACTGACAAAATTTCGTTTTCATATTTCTTGTTTAGGAGCGCGCGAAAAGAGCAAAAACTCATTCTTTCCCGGACTACTGGGATGCATAAGTATTGAGCCATTATTTTTACCTGCCAACTTTATGCGCCGCACTTCTTAACGTAACACTGTATTGGCATATTCTTTTCGTATAAAAGCGCATAAATAAGAAATACATGTATTCCAAATCCTTAATCATCGGTTCATGCTTTCACCCCAGATACGTTTGGGGTCTAACAGGGCTAATACGAGAGTGAGACTTGTGTTTTTCTTTCGCATTTTTCCATAGCAACTGGATAAATTTCTTTCCTGGCACGCGCCGAGCATCGAAAACTTCTGAAAATATATGCCCGAGATACAATATTCTCCATAAGGCTGGAAGAAATAGATCCATAAAAAATACCTTTTCTAAGCTGGTTGAGATGTGGTTGACTTTTTCTTTCCGGCGAAAGGGGTCAGTCAAAAAGTAAATCCATTTTTTTGTAAATAAAAGAAGGGCAATTTTTGTATTTTTTTTAAAGTTTTGAGATAAATTTTAAATATTAATTTTTTAAAAAATTTGTTAGATACTTAGTTTTGCATCTTGTTTAATGTACTAAGTGATATTAATTAAAAGGCCCAAAGAATACAGTAATTAGCTAAAATATCAATTTTTATTTTATTGTTTTGTTACGTTACTATTTTTCTATTTAGTTGAAATATATTTATAAATGAAATTTCAAATATCTTTAGTTTAATCGTTTTCACTTTTGTTAAGCAAATAATTTTCTATTTTTTCTTAGGATTCTTTTATTGGCGTTTAAACTTTTTATACATAGTTATTATTACTTTTATGATGGAATTTTGAATGCAATAAACATTCTTTATATAAATTCACGGGAAAAAACCTCACACATTTTTAATTCTAAAAGTATATTTTTATATAAATATTATATTTAAATGTTTTTCTAAAGTATCTTCAGATTCTTGTTTTAATTGTGGTGACCCAGCATGATTCCTGCACTTAAAAATTATATTTTAAGAGAGGATATTTTAAGATTTTATTAATTATATTATAATATGAGAGGTCCGACATTTCAAATAAAATAAAATTTGGCCATTCTCATTCGTTATAATTCTATATATAAATTGCAAGACATTTAGATAAATATCTTATATTACATAAATATGATGTATATTATACATACATATTTCAAAATATTCCGACGATTCTAATTTGAATTAATATGGCAACGCTTTTCCCAAATCAATCTTGTCACCTAATTACATAATAAATGCGACTATGCAGCTAAAATGTTAAAAATTAGAAAAACAAATTAAATTTTAATCTTAACTAAAAATCAGAACCAAAATTGATTCCTCTTCTAATTATTGTATAATTTGCATTTTAGAATATAATATTTTTTCATGATGATTAGTTGTTTTGAACCGTCATTGCACGACATTATAATTAATTATGTAAAATATTATTATTATTACTCACAATGTCATATTATTAACGCTTACTAAAATAACGATAAACCAATTTTCTTGCTCATTGTGGGGAAAAATAATTTTTTCAAAATTTTATTTGGCGGTATCTCCTGAAGTTGGAGGACGTTTAGGAAGTTAGGCAACTATTTATAGTCATAAATTTATGAAAAATAAAAATTCGTAAAATCCGTACCGTGGTTGGTTTTACGAATTCTTTCATCGTTTTTGGCTATAAAGAATATACAGTGAAATTATGTTTCCGGGATTTGTTTCTAAAGTGGGTGGTGTTAAAAATCAAGCAACCATTCATGAAATATTTATGGTTGTTTGTCCCCCCCCCCCTTTCATGGCTTTTATATCAAATAAATATTGGTTTAATTGATCCAATAATTCTAAATGGGAAACTAGTTCTTTGGTTCTTCAAATTACTTTAATATATAAAATGAACTAAAAATATAGTTAGAAATTGTAGCGTCTTTTTTCATGTCCTTTCAGATTTGAAGATAATTTCGAAATATTATTTTTAAGCATTTTTAGATAACCATAAATTTTGATTTACCTTATTTTTTAGAATAAATTTAGTTTGAATAAATATTTTCTCCATCAAAATACTCTATATTCTTGCTTTTAATAGTAAAAAAGTTAAATAGTTTCTTTTTGTTGAGAGAATTAAAATTTATTATCGGTATCTAAAAGAGACTTTAAAACGTAGTACATGAAACAACCACAACAGGAAGGCTATATCCAAGATAGTGAAATATAAAATAAAAGAAGTCAATTTAAATGTGTAATTTGTTTGGCATTTGGCAAGGTCGTAGATCAGCAGTTATTCTGTAGACAAGTAAATCGCATTTATGTCATTACGAAAGTACAAAATGGCAAACAGTTAACCTCTTGACAAATTTGATTCTAAATTCGATGCATATGCGCACATTAGATGTGCGCATCTAATGTGTGCCTGATATTATTCTGTGTGCCATTCTGTGTGCCTGATATTATTCATCTAACTCTCTACATTTTATAGAAATCGTGTTAATTTTTATTCGAATAGCTGGAATTCTTCTAAATGGATCTCGTTCAAAATTTGATAAAAATCGGGAATATATATTTAGATGAACAGATAGGCAAGCACAATTCCAAAAATGAGTGAATTTTTTTTTTTTTTTTTTAATCAGGAGGCCTGAAATGTGGAGATTTGTCAAAATCTCGATTTCGAATTTTTTGAATTGTAATTGAATTTCGAACATTGTAATTTGTCAAAATCTCGATTTCCAATTTTTTGAATTATAATTGAATTTCGAACATTGTAATTTGTCAAAATCTCGATTTCGAATTTTTTTGAATTGTAATTAAATTTCGAACATTGTAATTTGTTAAAATCTCAATTTCGAATTTTTTAAAATTGTAATTGAATTTCGAACATTGTAATTTGTCAAAATCTCGATTTCCAATTTTTTTGAATTGTAATTGAATTTCAAACATTGTAATTTGTCAAAATCTCTATTTCGAATTTTTTTGAATTGTAATTGAATTTCGAACATTGTAATTTGTCAAAATCTCTATTTCAAATTTTTTTGAATTGTAATTGAATTTCGAACATTGTAATTTGTCAAAATCTCTATTTCGAATTTTTTTGAATTGTAATTGAATTTCGAACATTGTAATTTGTCAAAATCTCTATTTCGAATTTTTTTGAATTGTAATTGAATTTCGAACATTGTAATTTGTCAAAATCTCAATTTCGAATTTTTTTGAATTGTAATTGAATTTCGAACATTGTAATTTGTCAAAATCTCTATTTCGAATTTTTTTGAATTGTAATTGAATTTCGAACATTGTAATTTGTCAAAATCTCTATTTCGAATTTTTTTGAATTATAATTGAATTTCGAACATTGTAATTTGTCAAAATCTCTATTTCGAATTTTTTTGAATTGTAATTGAATTTCGAACATTGTAATTTGTCAAAATCTCTATTTCGAATTTTTTTGAATTATAATTGAATTTCGAACATTGTAATTTGTCAAAATCTCTATTTCGAATTTTTTTGAATTGTAATTGAATTTCGAACATTGTAATTTGTCAAAATCTCTATTTCGAATTTTTTTGAATTATAATTGAATTTCGAACATTGTAATTTGTCAAAATCTCTATTTCGAATTTTTTTGAATTATAATTGAATTTCGAACATTGTAATTTGTCAAAATCTCTATTTCGAATTTTTTTGAATTGTAATTGAATTTCGAACATTGTAATTTGTCAAAATCTCTATTTCGAATTTTTTTGAATTATAATTGAATTTCGAACATTGTAATTTGTCAAAATCTCTATTTCGAATTTTTTTGAATTATAATTGAATTTCGAACATTGTAATTTGTCAAAATCTCTATTTCGAATTTTTTTGAATTATAATTGAATTTCGAACATTGTAATTTGTCAAAATCTCTATTTCGAATTTTTTTGAATTGTAATTGAATTTCGAACATTGTAATTTGTCAAAATCTCTATTTCGAATTTTTTTGAATTGTAATTGAATTTCGAACATTGTAATTTGTTAAAATCTCAATTTCGAATTTTTTTGAATTGTAATTGAATTTCGAACATTGTAATTTGTCAAAATCTCTATTTCAAATTTTTTTGAATTGTAATTGAATTTCGAACATTGTAATTTGTCAAAATCTCTATTTCGAATTTTTTTGAATTGTAATTGAATTTCGAACATTGTAATTTGTCAAAATCTCTATTTCGAATTTTTTTGAATTGTAATAGAATTTCGAACATTGTAATTTTTCAAAATCTCTATTCCGAATTTTTTTTTTTAATTGTAATTGAATTTTGAACATCGAAATTTGTCAAAATATTGGTTACAATATTTTCTTTTTGTACACTTCAAATAGAAAAATTAAAAAAGAAAACATGATTGGGAACATCATCTTAATGAATCTCAAGATATTCTTCGCCGTCGTTGTAGTAAGAGTTCAGCGTTATATAGCTGCTATAGTTATATAGGATAAAAAAGCAGAATATTTTATTGCGCAAATTTGCATGTTAAATTACACAAATTTCACAAATGAAATGCTTTTAATTTTAATTCACATTTTAAATATAATCTGATAGCATTTTATCAAACAATTTCTTTCTTAAAAAAGAGTGAAAAAATGAGCTTTTCTTATTTTTGATGAGGAACTAAAATAAACATCTCAAGTCACTCAGTCCAAGATAAAATTCCCTAAAACTTTTTTTTAGAATGAAAGGGATAAAAAGTGGAACACATCCTTTTAACGAAATGATCAATGGATATTTCTGTACACTTAATCTTCGCAAAGATCGGAAAAACAAAGAAATAAACAGGGCTAAGAAGCAGAATAAAAAAAAAAAAAGGAAATTCGAGAAAGGCTTTCTCACTTTGAAAACAAAGATTTATAAGGTTTTTTCTTGTCTTTTAAAGAGATAACGCTTAATAAATACTAGTATCTTGATTTGTTTTCAGAAAGAACAGCAAAATTCTGATAACCAAAGATTTTTGTACCTTCGAAGTATGCTGGAGATAAGAATTTTAAATAATCATAAAATATATATAAATAAAAATTCAATTAACTAAAATGTTCCTATTATTTAAGGAAGAAAATGCTATCGTATAAAGTTTACGCGAATGTAAATATAAATAATGAACTGAACTTGAAATAACACAAAATTCAATAATTATTGTTTCTAGAAAGAACAGCAAAATGCTGATAAACATAGCTCTTTAATCCTTCGAAGTATGCTGGAGATACGAATTTTAAATAATCATAAATTATATAGAAATAAAAATTTAATTAAGTAAAATATCCCTATTAAGAAAGAATAAAATGTGATCTCATAAAATTTATATTAAAATAATTAATTGAAGTAGAAAAATTCAATAAATATTGCAAACGTATTTAAAGCGTATATAATGATATTTTAAATATACATAATTTATCTATTTTAAATGTAATATTTTAGAATCTATAATAAATAGCAATTAAAATCAAACGTCTTAAGCAATTAAAATTAAAATCAAATCATCTTGTTTTTTCGAAATATGATTCAATTTCTTCAACAGGATATTTTAATTATGTTTTGTTAGAATATAATTTGAAGTTCATATTTTGTTTTTCCATATAAGAAATTTGTTCATATATTAAGTATATATTTCCATTCAGATGATTTTGCATTTTTTTCCTTATTAACTTCAAGTGAGGGTTTTGATAGAAAATAGAATTCAGATGCAATATTTAAAACTTCTTAATGATAAGTAGGATTTATTTCACAGGATTATTTTATGATGGATCAAAATTGATTTTATAAGCAAAATTTAATAAGTTCTTATTAATTTTGGCTTTTTATTCAAAACTGAATAAGGTTTGATAGATGTTGATAGATCCGAAATAATCTGTAAACACAATATAAAAGATTTAAAGCCTTAATTAAAAATTTTACTGTAACATATTTTACCATATCCATTTATGATAATAATATGAATCGCCTGAAAGATTTTAAGCAGTAACTGAGAATTTTATGGCAAATAATTTAGTATATTTCATTTAATTATTATTTGATTCATCATTTAATATTGATAAGGCTCTTTCATATTCTGGTCAATCGGATGAAACATTTTTTCTTTCGAAAAAATATTCTTGACTTTTTGAAAAAAAAATATCATAAATTATATTTACTTCTGCTAACAAAATATTGTTAAAAAGGCTTTGGATTAAATCATATTAATGATCAAATGATAAGAGAATATTTATTTTATAGATATAATTTAAACAAGCTGCCTATTCATTATATATGAGATAATACGATTATCTGTGGTTGGAAATTTCATACGCATTATTTTATACATCATACTGAACAGAAGATATTTTTAGAAGCTAGTGAAGGCCATTTTGGGATTTTTTTCGTAATAAATTTAACCGTTTAAAGGTATAATAGACACTTCCTAACTATCACTCCACTCTCCAAACTTCTACGCCAAGTAAATTTGAAATATCTGATTCATCTATATTTATAATATCCGTCAAATTTATATGCATGGTGAATCTTTTATGGAATTGATTATAAAGTCATTATCATTCAATCTCGAAGTTCAGACTTTACTAAGAAGTAGTTTTCGGTCGAGATCTCGGAAGATTCCTTCTATTACAAACTTCTTCTAATGATCCGAAGTTTATTAAAAAAATATGCTATTTCTATTAGCAACATATTTAAAAAAATTTGAAATTCTTTAATGATGGAAACAAGGCATTTAAGGGCTTAAATTTTTAATATAAAATAGTTAATGTATTGGAACATAATAAATTTTCAACAGTCGAATTTCTTCAGAAATACCAAATATTTCAGTTAAATCTTTTTCTGTACGCGCATTTCTTGCTTTAATATTTAATAGTTTTTCCGCAGAAAACTTATTTTTTAATTATTGATCGAAAATTTAACGAATTAGATCAAGAATATTAACAGTTTGAGCAATTTTATTATTGAAATTTATTATTTTATTATTTTATTTTATTTTATTATTTTATTATTGAAATAAGAAAATTCATAAAGAAATTTTATTCTATTGAAATTTATTCAGTTAAAATTAGCTTCTGTCTTGAAATGCAGCAAATTTAGGGAGAGAAAATATGCTTAAGCGAAACAGTTTACAAAAATATACTGTTATTAGGGTTCTAAAAACAAGAATTATCTTAAAAATATTTCTACGTTTTATTCTTTTATTTTGAATTCTTTATCATGCATTTTCATAGTCATGAATTTGAAATTGTCTATCTACTACAATTATTAAATTAAAACTTAATTAAATCTATCAATTAACTGAGAATTTAATTCTGAAAATATAAAAATAATGCAATGTCCACTAGTAGACACTAAATAAATTTTGAAAACTCGCCCATTTTACGATATGAGTGTATCATATTTGCGAACATGAGATTTGTCTAGTTAAATAAAAAATATATAAAGAAATGAGATACGTTGCAAGAAAAATAATTATACGATGAAGGCTTTATCGACACTAAATTGAGTTTGTAGCCCTGACGACATCTTGAAGAATTCAGATATCCCAATTAAATCCTCAGAGATTGAGGCAACAGTTCACACTCATCTGTTGCAGTTTGCAAATGAATTGTCAAATTTGTGTTTTTCGTACAAAATATGACAACATTTTATTGAGAGAAAACTTAATTAATTTCATTGCTAAAGAAGTATTTTAATGGATTTCTAAGATTATCATTTCAAAAGTGACTCACTTCTTCACAGTTTGATTTATGATGTTTAATCTCTGTCATTACTTAAACTTTATGAAATTATAGCTGCAATGTAATGCATGCTGCTTGTTAAAGATTGGATAATTTGGCATCTAATTATGCTTGGAAAACAGTAGAATGATTGGTTTGGGTCATTTTTATGGCATGAGATACATTTCTAGTTAAATTGCGTCATAGATAAGAACAAGAATGAAATAATTGTATCAATAAATATGATATGAAGGAACATGATAACAAATGAAAGAACCGAATCTGTGGTATAATTAGTATATCTCGTTATGTTGCTGTTGTGTCTTATAGCACTTTGCAAGCCATTTGACAGTTACCTGTCAGTGATTCAAGCCGAGTGAGGTCTCTTGTTATTTCAATAGCTCTAATAACTAGGGCCAAGAGTCCGACTTAGCTACTTCATGCGTCGCATTCGCTTGCACATTCCCTTTTTACAGGGGGCACATTCACACACTTCACAGATAGAACACAGAAGAAGAACAATCATGCCCGAACCGGGACTCCCAGATCACGGGGAAGACGAGCTACCCCTATGCTAGGATGCCGGCATATCTCGTTATAAGAATAAGAGAAAGTAGAAATTAATATAATAAGTTTATCAATAAAATAAAATAATTTGTAATAAAAATTATTATTATAGAAGATAATAAGAAAAAAAATGGCAGAAACTGTTATTTAATATGATTATTGCATCCCATTGTTAAGTCTGTGGAGTATTTTTTATGTGTTAGAAAAATGTTAAATTTAAATTTTCAAGGAAGTTTTGATACATACAACTGATTTATTGACTGATACATTTGACTGATTTATACAACTAATAAATTTGATTTTATAAATCCATCGGAACTTGAAAACAATGTATACAATTCATTTAAAGTCATATTCAAATGTTAAACATCATCGCCCATGTTTTATTTTTTCTTATTATCTTCCCCCCTTCAAAGTGATGTCAAAGCGTTCTTAAATATGAAATATCTTGAATTGATCCCACTAAAAATGAAAAAAAAAGTAACTGTTTAGATTCATATTGCAAAACAATTTGCCTTTAACGACTTTTTATCAAATGCATGAATCGCGAGAACGAAGTATATATGAAACTATTTTACAAATAGCAATATTTTAAAAGCGCATTGCAAAGTAATAATTTTGAAACTTTGCAGATGTATGAATCTCAAAAAAGAGTGGAAAAGGAATAGAGTGGAAAATGAATGGTAAAGACCTTAACGGCAAAAATCTATCTATCTTGTCTATGTATTCAATAATCATGGTGCAGATTTTTTTTAATTATAGCTTTTCGTTGGATATCAGTGGTAAATAGTTTGAGTATACTTAAAGAAAGTTTTCGCAGCACTTGACGACTGAAGCTACACACGCTTTTCATGTTGCTAATTACGTATCTGTGCTGTTTTGCTCTTGTGTTTAGTTTAGTTGCATTAAGATCCCATTTTAAAGCTCCCTAGTTTTAACGTGTATACATATTAATACTTAGAGCTATTTTGGGACGGACCTCATAATCTTGAACCGTGGTCAGGTGACGAGGACGTTGTGCTATTGTGAATTTGCATTCTATTAAGTTGTTCACTTCATCTAAAGTATGCTTTTCTTTTACATAATTTACTAACAAAATGCTTGTTATAGTGGTCTCTATTTCCTATTTAAAATGTTTCTGTGTTAAAAAGCTCTTACATTCTTTTAAAATGTAATAGAAGTTTTAGGATACCCTATGAATGAATAATTATTCCATAATTCCTCATGTAGCAGGCGTTTGAGAGTATAATATAATAATATAAAGTAGCGATGGAATTTTCGAAACAAATTAGATGAACTTTATTTCTATTTAATTTTTTAAATAATTAGACAAAATTTTAAAGCATTATTTTCACCACAAGTTATATCAAATGTCGTAATTTAATAACTGAGGAGAAAATATTCGCTTTAACTACTTTGTTAACCCCTTAAAGGGCCATTTTTTTCTAGTCATATTATGTTAAAATATTTTTAGTCTTGAAATTAGAATAAGAAAAGAGATTCGCTTAGCTTATTAGATAAATTTAATTTGATTAATTAATTTGGTTCATTAATAATTAAGTGACAAACCAAGACACATCATTTTGTGTGAGATAAGGAACTGAAACATCTAAGTTTCTGTCTTTCTAAAAAAATTGTCAGAATTTATGCCAACCTACATAATTTCATACAAAGATTGATACATTTGGAGGGATGCGTACTTCCCACGGCCTTAGAAAGGGTTAAAAGAAGAAGCAATTTCATAGAATAAAACTGTTATATTTCGAGTAAGTGGTATCTGAAACATAATACTATTTTCTTTCGTACAAAAGGAAATAGTGTCTAAGTTGTTCTTTTCACGATGCTCTGCTAAAAGGTCTGCAAAAATAACAAGGTTTTTGAGATTGATTAAGACTTGAAACTGAAGTAGAAAGAGTCAACAAGCATGCTGAAGCTCCAATGGATCTGAGCAAAATTTAGGTGTTTATATAAAATTCTAACAACAAATGTAAATGTTTAAATAAAACTCTACTAACAAATATAAACACATTTAATGACAGTTGTTAGAGAAAATATCTTATTTTATTTGCGACTGTATACATTTTAATGCACTACAAGAAAGTGTTTCGAAGAATTATTATTAGAATTTGTTTTCTGAAATATCTATTATATTTTAATGCAAGAGGTGTAAAATTTTACTTCTTATTATGGATGATTTGAATATATGACAAAAGAAAATAATTTTTATTCTTAATATTTTATTTTCTTTATTAATAAATGTACAATCGATAATCTTTAATCTGTTTTATAGATACAAGAAAATTATTTTTTCATAGAACAAAAATATATTTTAAAAACACACTTTCATGCGAGAAAATTATTCTAAGTGTATAATAAATTATATATGTATAGAATATGATCAATGCGATTAATAGAATCTCATTCCTGTATACGAAATCAATATTCATATGTGTTTCATTTATAGATTATAATCCTACTGGATTGATTTAAGCGGATTGGATTGATTTTTCGTAAAATGATTTGCGATGTTCTGCAAATGCTTATTGAAATGCTCAATTAAACTAAAAGAAGAAAAAGTTAGGACCTTAATAATGTAATATTAGCAGGTACTACGATATAGTATTTTTAACATTGAAGTTCACCTAGAAATACTTTTACGCATGCGCAAAACTCGAGAGCATTTAGATTCTGATTTGTATAAAATGAAGGTTACATTTTGCAAAGTATCATAATATAAAATTTAATGTTTAATATGGATTGAGATTAATAATAGTAATTTAATAGTTCAATATAAATTGAAATTAATTAATGGACCCCTCGAAGACAGTACTTCTTACATTGATGTTTTCTTAGAAATACTTTTGCGCATGTGCAGAAGTAAACTCAAATGCTTTTATATTCATCTTGCATACAATGAAGGTTCAATTTTGTCAAGTATCATAACATTCAGTTTAATGCTTAATATAATTGACATTAATTTACTACTTTATAAGTTATGGATTGAATTTAGAAAACGTGATTTTTTCACAGACATTTATATGGTGCATGTTCCCATGTAAGAAAACCAAATGCTTTGTCTGAATATATAACAAAATAATCCCCAAAATCAGTAGTATTATAATGAATTTAAAGTTCAATACAACAATGGTTACAATTTACGCAATTCGAAAACTTGTAACTAATAATAATGTATAAGTAAATATCTAATTTCAACTAAATGCAATAATAGATATCATTTAATATATAAATACACTCATATCTAGAAATAGTAAAGCATTACCGATTTCAGTAAGTTAATAATAGCTTTGGTTAAAATTAAAAGTAACAGGCAATTATTAATATTAACCAAATTATTAGTAAACACATAATTTATTCATTCAATCTTACTAAGTTTAACTATTTGAATCATTGTTTTTATGATTTCACTAGATAAAGAGTAGAAAAAAATAATTTGAATCAAGCATTATTTGAAAATAACTGACGTTTAAATTTTACTGCTATATAATATTTGTGAGGATAATTGTACTTATATTAAGGGTTTAATATTTTTTAACTGCAGATATTGTTGAAGAGATTATGAATCAATACGAGATGTTAAATTTGGCTTTACATTTCCAATCAAGGAGTCACCTTCTTTTCCAGAAACTCGAAATACTTCAAAGAATAATCCTAACACCAATCCATATCATTATTTCTATAACAACGAAGTTTATTTTACAAATTTTATAGGTGTGATTTACATGCGAATTTATTTATGATCAACCAGGTGAAATATCATGCGAATTTAACTCAATAAATTCTAAATTCTGTAATATTTATTAATTTTAAAAATATTTATTCTACTTTTTTAAAAATGCATTATAAAATGATTGAGCTGATAGAAGATGGACAGACAGAAGTCAGTACAAAATATTTCATTGTAACGATGGCGACGTCAAATGACCTGTAAATTTCTCTGGACAACTTCGACACAGTCCAAAACAAGAAGTCGAAATTCATGTGTCGTTGTCACGAGCCTTCCTTGGTTTGTATGGCACACGACGCTCATGTTCGATCCTATTCACCGTAAGGTGGCGCTCCGTACGTGACTGAATTCATCAAATAGGCCAGTTTTGGTCCTCTTTTTTCTTTTTATATTGTTATTACTTATCTTTTAGTCCCCCCATCATACGGTGCTTTTTAGCCTCTAGTGTTTTCTCGTTTGCAACGGTTTCCCTCCTCCAACCCCCCTCCCACACTTTGCGGGGGGAATTTCAATGAGCTTCTGTATTCCGCAAAACAGAGGGTGTGAAAGATACCCTTATTTTCATACAAGTTTTCTTCAAAAAACTAAATCGGAAATAAAAATAAGCGTCGTTTTTTTTATTTTCAACAATGGAAATTCTGCTGGAATATATGAACAATTTTCGACAGACATAACAAGAATACTTTGTTCTTTGGAGTATGTGGTATTGAGGTATTTATTGTAAATAAATTATATGTATTTAAAAATAATGATTTTTTAAAAAATTATGCCTTAATATGCTCAGTGCCACTCCTGTAATCCATAGCCACTAATTATTATCATTTTTAAATGTATGCCTCAATACCTTTAGTGTTGCATAACTCACCTATGGTTCACAAATTTTATCATATTACAATTATTTTAAATTAATGCCTTAACATTCTGTGTGTTCCATGATTCGCTCCTGATTCATAACTATTATAGATTTATGCCTTAATATACCGAATATGTGCGATACGCCCTTGGTTCTCAGCTACTATTCAATTATAATTATTTTTAAATTGATGCCTCAATATCTTGAGTGTCGCATGATTCACCTGTGGTTCCCATCAATTATCCAATTATAATTATTTTTACATTGCTTCCTTAATATGTTGAGTGTCTTGACTCGCCCGTGGTTCAAAACTCTATCTAATTATAATTGATTCTAAACTGATGCTTTTATAGTACGTTGAGTATCAGTAACTCGTTATTGGTTCACAGTTGCTATTCAATTAAAATTATTTTTAAATTGATGTCTTGATATCTTGATCGGCACATGACTCACCAGTGATCCACATCTGCTATCCAATTATAGTTATTTTTTTTAAATTAATGCCGAAATATGTTGCGTCTCGCGTGACTCTCCCGTGGTTTACAATTACCATTAGATTATAATTAATTTTAAATTGCTGCCTTAATATGTTGAGTGTCGCTGGCTCACTTGTTCATAGATACTATCTAATTTTACAGTAATGTCTATCTAGTTAATCGATCCTATCTTTTCTATAGATAAGAGATATCAAAGAAATGATTTCTAATTTGATTGAACAGACTATTTGATATGAATTTTGGTAGCCAACGAATTAAGAAGCCTTTCTCTTGTAGGGATAAACTACAACGAGGCTATAAAAGCTGTAACATCAGCACAGGATTATTATTTTGCATTTGTTTTATTTTGTAATACTTTTGTTGGATTCTATAAATATTTTCCTTCTTGTGCGTAGAATTAATAAAAAAGAAAGCTTATTCTTTGAATGTTAATCGTATTCGGAAAAAATGAAATAATCAAGCAGCTAGATGTAAATGTTCTCCATTTACTCAATCAATAGAAATAAATCACATAGATTGATCTGTATCTTCGCGATGCAAGTAAATTATCCCCTGATGAAAGCAAAAAGACTGGAAATTCAATGATGGCAACAATATAACGAGAAAACGTAGGTATTCTAGCTTTTAAATTCCATAATCCTTCAATGTAGTCTCGAGCATTCTTAATAACTTGTATCCAGAGACACAGAATTAATGGGATACTTGAATCAGTACCAATTCTACTGATGCTTCCGCTAACTTAAAAACTTCTAAAGTAATTCATTGCAAATTTGTGACATAATGTTTTGCATGTTGGAGTTACCACTTGCTCTTCATTTATAACTATGGCTATGGCTATTATATATCCAATTAACTATGATTTGATTCAGAACGGATGAGGAATAACTTTGTGGTATTGCAAAGCATTAACATAACTGGTATTAATTCAAGTATTCCACTAAATGAGTTTCGTTAGATAGAAGTTGTTCAAAACGCTGATGATTAATCAACGACCTGTAGGCTATAAGACTTCTATTTGGTGCAATTAAATTTTTGCTATTATTGAACTTCCAACTCATGTAAAAGTGCAGTACTCATGGAAATGGCGGCGCACATTATGGATATTGGTAATTTTTTTTTTCCTTCAAAAAAAAAATGTGTATTTCTTCTCATTCCTACGTCAGAAATTATGGGAAGCAGAATTTAAGGGTCCTACGTCAGAGTTTATAGATCCTGTAATATTATCCTGTGATAATTGTACAGATCAGATGATCTCAAATTTTATTATTTTACTCTCTGGAGAACAACCAGAGCAACTGGAGGTACTCGAAAGCAGTACTTGAAATAGTTTAAAATGTAAAATAAATTAAAGGGAAACCGGCTGGAGTAGTCTTTCCGAAATGTTTTCGTATATTCTGAAATAAAGATGTTATCCTTTAAGCCGCCTTATGGAAAATATAGAACTTCTGTTAAGTCATAAGCACCAGGAATGCCTATAGTTTTATTTCCAATGATTACATTTCAGTGTATGAGAGTTTTGTGCTTCTTAGTATATTAAAAAATGAAATGTGTTTTTTAAAAGTTTTTTTTTGATTGATTATAAGAAAATTTGACGTAGAATTACACTTTTAGTAGTGAGGTCACATATCAAATTCTATTTTTTTAAAAATCATTGCATATTTGACTTAATTGCTTTGAAAATTTGATAAAAATATACAAACTTGATATAAATAGCGTGTTTTACAGTTAATGTCTAACTCAAAGCGTTTTTTAATTATCGTGTTTACAGAAACAGATAAAAAAATATTCTAAAACGTGTTTTTTGCACTCAGAGACATTTAAAATGCGAATATTCGTTCGAAGATTTTGATGAATTATAATATTTTCTATTTTTATAGTGCATAAAAGAGAAAGTAAATAATGGAATAAAATGTAAAACCAAGAATATGTCTTTTAAATGTTATTAAATTAATAAGTTCGTTAAGTTATTTAATTCAACCACAGCTATTGAAATTATTTATAAATAATTTTTTGCGGAGAATGTAACACTCATGCGGGAAATATAACACTCATCTTGATATAACCCACGACAATCGGCCTATTCTACAGGGTATAAGAGAAAAAAAAATCAAGAGAAAGAGGAAAAAATGAAATTCTTTTATACAGATAATCAGTTTTTTTAAGGTCTGAGCTCTATCTAACAGAAGTGGTTCAATCTAACATCTCGATACAGTTACCCTGTAAATTGATCTCTTATTAATGGCAGTGAAGACTAATTTTTTTTTGTTTCGTAAAATTCAACCCAACACAATATCAAAATTCAGTGAGTTCATTTTTAGCTTATTGGTAATAAAGAGATAGACGAACTGGCCAAACTTATTTACACTGACATTTAGAATTGCATTGATCAATAAGTATTTCATTGAATTTTGAAATCAATAAGTATTTCATTGAATTTTGAAATCAATAAGTATTTCATTGAATTTTGAAATCAATAAGTATTTCATTGAATTTTGAAATCAATAAGTATTTCATTGAATTTTGAAATCAATAAGTATTTCATTGAATTTTGAAATCAATAAGTATTTCATTGAATTTTGAAATCAATAAGTATTTCATTGAATTTTGAAATCAATAAGTATTTCATTGAATTTTGCTCCATTGCAAGGAGCAGGTACTCCCCCTTGATTGTAGGAAATCCCAGTGTAGGGTTTCCCCCTGAAATTTCTTGAGGATAGATCCCAGGAGACTGCGTTCTGCCAATGCACAAACTTTCCATACCACGAAAAACATAATTCCCCCCTCCAAATATTTCCCTACCCACCATTTAAAGGCAGGATTCTTTTTTGAATGAAAGTTTATAGATACATTATTACTTTCTTAGTTAATAAATACTTAGTTTTGGATGTGGTTTAGCTAAACTAATATAATATAAAAATCACCAATACATTATAATAATAAAATAATTCTCTAACGGTTACAGCTAATTAAAATAGAAAACCATTATATGATAAAAAAAACTATGGTATTTGTACATACAGATTTAATTGGGCTTTTTCCTTTGAAGAAGATTATACCATGATATCCGTTCTTACCATAAATATATTCGAAATATGATAGACAGTTAATCAGTAAATTTCGACTTACATGTTGATACATGTGTGATTAAAAAATATGTAAAATGCTCAACAGAGCAGACCAATGGACCTTAGAATTGCCACATAAAGTACATATTCACTTTATGAATAGTGTGCGATCACTAACGAAAATGTTTGCAAAAATGTAATTTTTAAAAATTTAGAATTATTTCAAACTTCAATGTTTTCACTTTCTCGTATATGAAGTATAGGAGATTGTGAAGACTCTCCACAATTTAGACCTCGCTGAGTGTGGAAAAGACTTTTTTTAAGAAACAAACGTAGTTGTTGCCTGTCAACCTGTTTGTCTGTTTGTAAACACGATAACACAAGCATAATTTGAGCTGGAAGTCTGGAATCTGGTATATGGAATTATAAACAAATTTTGAGTGAAATCCATTAAAAGAAAGTCGGGCTGTTGGACTGTTTGAGTACAAGTGCAAATAACTACTACATAATAGAAAGAGATATATAGATAAGGTTTTGTACATGAATTTACCATCTAAAATATAGATACCAAATTTTCGTATTCTGTATATGTTCGTTTTCTGTTTTGGTTTGTATTCTTCCATATATATAAACGCAATGACTTAAAATAACGAAATCCGGTATATTATCTTGTGATTACAACTGTAGTTTCGAGCCAAATTTTGCTGTCAATAGACCTGAAAAAAAAGCGTTCAAAATGCATATTCTCGCTATAGATTAAATAAAAATGAAAGATTCAGGCCAAAGATCAACACTTCGTAACTATCTTTCACCAATGCCATGCAAGGTACAGATTAGCCTTACCCAATATCCTCAATGTTTGGCTTAGAAAGGAAATAAGTCCTTTATTGGTGATCATGCGTGAAAGTGACGGAGAAACTAGGTTAACATTACAAGGTTTCATTAGCATGGTTACATAGCAAGCTTTTAAATAATTACAAATAATGCGAATTCCCCCCCCCTTTTTTACATAACTCCACAATATATCATTTTTTTCTCTTAATTCATTCCTTTTCATTGTTATATTTAAGCATCTTACATAGTTTTAAATATATTTAATAGCGTTCCTCTTATCTAAAACTTCGAAATTATGGATTTTTCCCTTTTGATCTCAAAATTTTTTTCTCTCTTTCGCTTTCATACACATTGAAGCTAAACAAAAAATGGATACTCTATAAATTATATTAAATGTAAACGACCTGAGAACAAGACCTTTCATGCTTATTTTGGCGTGCCCTACAGAAAGTGTGCATAACAATACCTTATTGAAAATGAAGACAAAAACTGGAAGCGAAAAATAGAAACAATCTATAACTTGATCAAAAAACCTACAAATATGGGAGATGTTCTACTCAGGCTTACTTGACACTGTAGAAAAATCTTTCTAGAATATAAATTCATTTAAATGTGATTGAATTGCAAATTTTTTAATACAAATATATTTGTCCTTCATATTCTGCTGTCAAAGACAATTGCATTTGCGATTTGGAATAGTACTCGAAAACACTTTGTTTTGTAGTTGTTTTTTTTGAGCAACATGTTTAATTAAATTTTTTTATTATATTTGGTAAATAAAAAAACATTTGATATTATTTTACATATAACATATATAAAGACAAATTAAGCCTAGGATTAAACTAAATAATAAACCTAACTGAGGATTATTAAACACAAACCTCTTACTATTTATACCCTGGTCCTTATTTTATAGTTTTCCCGCTAAAAGTGGAAAAGAAACAGGAATGATTTCGCCTAGGGGCAAAAATCCACTAGCAAAATCGAACCTCGGCCGCCTTTAGCTATTTCCTACTTTTCATTTATAGCTTCATAACTACACAAATACTTCACAGTTTAGGTGAAAAGTACCTCAGAAAATATATTGCCGGTGTTTTTCCTCTTGCAACTAGTAGCTTTTCAGTCCAATCGATTCCAACGCATGAGAGCCAACGTCCTATTCCATCCCGGTAAACGTTATTGATAGAAACGCATCGCAATAACTTGGCGACACTATATGCATGACTACAACGTTTGGGGTATATTTTTCTTTTACATTTTAGCGCCTTATCGAATTTCTCTTTTTGCTTTCACGGTTAGGTTGTTGTATATATGTTTCTTGGCGAAAAAATGTTAGTATTTTTTTTTTCTCTTTGAGTACAGTGGCATTATTTTTGTCGCTTTAGGCTGTAATAGCTTTTTTCTCTTCTGGTTTATTTCTTACTTTCAAATCAAATGTTGGGTAAAGAGCTGTGTGTTTTCAAAACATTTGGAAAAGGTCGTTTCAAAATAGATTGATGTATTTATGTTTAAATATTATCGCTATTTAAGTAAACATACATTTCTGTTAGATACTCAATAAGGTATATGCCAAGTATTTTATGTATACTTGAGACATTTGTTGTTATATTATTTTAAGGGAAAATATTCAATAAAGCTATCATATTTTTTTTTTTTGAAAAAAATAATTTGATGATTGACAATCTAACATAATTCTATTTTTTTTTATTTCTCTTAACATCTTGCAATCAAAAGATTTGAGTACATTTCCCTATATATCTAGCAATATATATATATATATATATATATATATATATATATATATATATATATATATATATATATATATATATATATATATATATATATATATATATATATATATATATATATATATATATATAATATATTTTTTACCACTTACAGTAGTTCTGTTTCATTAAATGTAATTTAGAAAAAAAAATTAGAAAACAATAATCACGTCGATGTTGATATTATGAGTTTGATTCAATATGATAAAAACAAACATATATTTAATTTCTTTTTCCCATTTAAATGATTCTATAAAATCACAAAATAATTAAAAATAATTTATAAAATTATACTATACTTTTATATGTGTGTTTATCTGCCTTAAAATATAATATCTTCCTGATATTTTAGCAGATATCGTTTCAAAGCATGAGACAAAAATATTTGTGTAACATTTCTTTGAAACTAGGCTTTTTTTTTAAATTTTCAACAGATAAATAATTTTAAGAGGAATTCTTTTTGTTGAAACATGCATTATGAAAGTTTAAATTTCATTTTCTATTTTATGGTATCTAGATTCTTGCAGTCTCCATTACAGTGGAATAAATTATTCTAAAAACTAAAAAGAATGCCATTCAGAAGTCAAGTTGTTAACTGATTTTTAACATTCAGTTGTTAACTGATTTTTTTTGACACTTTTGATACTTGTGTACAATTCAAAATACATAAAGTTGCAATTCCAAATCAAGGAAACAAGTAATAACTCATTGAGAACCGTGATCACTCGAGTCTCTCTTCCGGGTCCGCGATCTCGTATATGTGATTAGCCTTTCCCTGTCCAGGAGCCCATGATCGCGTATACGTGATTTCAATTTGGAACGTATTATTTAAATTTTTAAATGGCACTAGATGGCGGTTTTAGTCCATTATAATTTCGAATAATGTTTCACAGAACATTGACCTTCAATATGCTCATTTGATTCCGAGTTTTTTTTTTTTATTTGATCCGTTTCTTTAAACATATAAACAATTACACTTTTTCAGCTCTCTCGAGATGATTATGCATTTAATGACCTTGACTGATTGCGCTCTGAATTTGATTAAGACGGATAAAAGATTACTTATTGTCTTATGTGGGTGTAGATTTATCGTTTGTAATTGGGGTTTGCTATATAGGTTTTCTTTTTGTATATTTTGGCCCAGTTTTATTTTAGTTACTATTTCGAAAAGAGCAAAATATTTAAATGAGAGTAAGATTTCTAAATTGATGAATGAATCAAATAATTTTTTAAAAGAATAAAAACATAAATTATCTTATTGTCTTATTTCAACGTAGGGCTTTTCCCCGAAATATGTTTTGCAATGTATCATAAACTTCAAACATTTTAGATATAATTAAGTAATTTTTTTAACATTAAGTTTTGTAATATTTTTCATGTTTTGAATATTAGTAAGCAATTGTACATCATTTTTTGAAAATATATATTATACATAACTTTATTTATTAAAATGTTACTCTAATAAAAATGTTTTTTTTTCGTTTCATTTCATTTACTTAAAATTTCACAATTGTTTTTTTAAATATCACAACATTTTTTATTACAGTATATTTAGAATTTCAACGTATTTAGTTGCAGTAATATGAATATATGAATATATGAGTAATATGAATATATGAGTAATATTTTATATGAATTTTTAATTAAAATTAGGCTTAGCGGGAAAAATCACCCGGGCCTGTGGATGCGTACATCCTCGGAATGCTCGGGCCTGGGGGAATTCTTTTTTCTCCTTTCGCCAGTCCTGAAGGGGATAAATAAACTGACTTAACATCTAAGTCCTATTCGTTTACAAATATAAAGAAGAAAATTATCTAAAGGGGAAAATATCGCTATAAGGATAAAAATCTATATTGAAGTGCATTGTCATGACAATATGCTAGGTTTTATTTACCGGTCCTTATTCTGGATTGATAGACTCAACCATTTCATTTTATGCCCAAGGAATTTTATATCACGCACGCATAAACATGTTCAATTATATTAAAGGGAATAAGGTTATGGCTTAGAAATGGAACAACTTTTCAGCTTACATATTTCTAATATTTTATCTAAATTTTAATTAAAACCAATTTTAAGAGAGCACAAGATTTTTATTACTTATTTTTTATTAATCTAATTATTAAATTTGATTTATTTGTTTCTATGAAATAAAAGTGAAAGTTCTATCTTAGAAATAAGGCTGAAAGAAATCATTATTCAATCACAACTTTAAGTGTTATAATACAAAATTTCTCACAAAAAAAAGAGGCATTTAACATGGTTTAAATTCCCATTTAACAATAAAAGAAATACTGTTACAAAATTAGTTTCAAATAAAATTTTAAAAAAATTGTTAAAATTATAAACGAAACTATACAGTTACTAAATTATTGTTACTGAAAAAATTTATTTTTAAAATTTGCAAAATTGTGCCTGTGCTATAATATTTTCGAAAATTATTACTATATAAAACGTCACGAATAAATTCATTCATAATAATGAAAAAAAAAATCTAAAACGCAGATGTTTCAAATTCATATTTAATAAAGATTTGCATGTTATAATACCAAAATAGTTGGTGAGAAATTTGGCAATTCTTGCACAATATACTACACTATAGAGCGCCAAATACATGTGCCTTACGACAAACAATTTATAGAAAATATCGACACTTAAAAATTTTACCATGTGAAAAAAAGTTGTTTAAAAATAAAAGTTGAAATATATTTAGTAAATAGTTTAGATTTCTCTAATGAGAAAATAGTTTATTGAATATTATAATAGTTTAATTGAATAATAGCTGAATAATTAATATTGTATTTAATTTTAGCGTTATACGATATTTTAACTCCAAATATTTCCCTTATGAGTCTTTTGTATAACCCGTGGAATTTTATAAATTTAGAGAAAATTAAGTGACTGTCAAATCTTGATTTACGACTGATGATTTATTGACTTAAACATGAAGGAAAAAGTATATATAATATTTAAAATACATATTAATTACAAAAATTGTGTCAGAATTTGCCAATATGAATTTTCTAGTAAGTTTACTGAAGAAATATCTAGATCAGAATGATGGCTAATTAGGGTCAGAAAAATAATGGAGAAAAAAATTTAGCTTAGCTTGAAGTAAAAAAATTGTAGCTTTACCGATGAACAAAAAAAAGAAGCAAATTACAAAATAACTTCGCCAAAGTAACATAATTTTTTTTCTTTCTTAGTATAAACTAAAATCAGTAACTTTATTTTCATTTTTCTTGGAATTAAGTATCACAAACTTGTTTTATAAAAAACTCTATTTCAAAAATTCTTCGTAAAATATTCCTTTAAATTGTGAAATATATGTTCTTCATAACACTTAAAAGATTCTGAATTAAAATTAGAAATGAAAGAAAACAAAATAAAAAGGATGTTATAGTGAAAGCAACGGAGATGTTAAGATTATTTTATCAGATACGCCAGCTTGTAAACGGGCACTCATTTTATTTAAGAATTTTGATATTTTAAAATGTGAGCCTCTAAGCCAATAAATAATTTTTTATATTTAATCAATTGTACATATTTTATATGAGGATTTTATATATAAAATTAAATGATCAAACTTATTACGAAAAACAGAACTTACGCCTTACAATAATCGACACTTAGATGGTTGGAAAACCAGTATTTTGTATATAAACATTCAATATGGAGCCAATTTTTGAATTTTTCATGCAATTATGATCCCCAGATATGCTTACGAAATTTTTAAGCACATGGTATTATTTCAAGAAAATTTTTTTGTAACGATATTCAGTAATTTTACTCTCTTATGTTTAGTTTAGTTTAGTTATATTAACAACCCATTTGAAGCAACACTAGGGCTATTTTGGGACGGACCTCGTCATTTTGAACCGCGGTCAGATGACGAGGACGACACCTGAGCTGGCATCCCCCTCTCCACTCCACACCACACCAGCGGGAGGACGTTTGGTCAGGACGGATTTAACGCGCAACAGACCTCCTTACACGACAGTTCTTCGGTGGAATCGGGTCTAGAACCTGCAACCCTCCTGTGCCGAAGCCGAGACCTTACCACCAGGCCACCGCGGCCCGCTTTTACTCTCTTATAGAAAAATTTATATTCTACGAAATTTTTGAGCACAAGGTATTATTTGAAGAATATTTTTTGTAACAATATTCAGTAATTTTACTTTTTTATAGAAAAACCTATATTCTACGAAATTCTTGAGCACAGGGTATCATTTGATGAAAATTTTATTTTAATGATATTTAGTAATTTTACTATTTTACAGAAAAACTTATAACTGATTATTATTTATAATTATCGATTTAAAATGAATTCTCGTTTTTCTATTTGTTCAAATAATTGTTTGAATTTTAAATATATTATGCTAAAGAGTTTTTCTTATCAGAATTCAAATATTTTTATTAGCATATATATATATACAATCACCAGCCAAACTCAAACTGAAATATTCCAATTTAACATAATGTATTTAAAATAACTCATTGAATCCGCACAATCGATACGGATATGTCATTCGTGACAAATTAGCAAACACCGACATTCAAAAAAGGAAAAGCCAACAACCAAATACAAATTCAGTATCTCTTTACCAGTGCCTTTTTTCTGCCTGTAGCGTTCCACTCGATTCCAGCAAGACGAGTCTCTTTTTGGCATACCTGTCTCTTAATCAGCTCTCTTAAGTTGTTGGCTCTTTTTTCTGGTAGAGTTTTCCGGTTTCCCGCTTTTTCTAGTTTATTTAATTCTCCCAAACCTTTTTCTTTTCTTCCGTTCGTAGCTCGGAGGAGGTTGGCTTTCGTTTGCCAATGGAACGTAACCAGAATGTTTCATGAGTTCCGTTTCTCCTTAGATATTGTGGATTCGTTTGTTTCTTTATTACCAGGATAGAGAAGCACCCTGATTATCCAATTGAATTTGATGTGTATCAAGTCAGTGAAATACTCTGTAAGAATTTCAATAGACTTTTTTTAACTGGCTGCCGGTGAAAAGGTGCCACGACTGCGCGTCAAATGGTTTAAAAAAGAATGGTTCAACACAAATTCTTTTACCCTTTCGTAGTTTTCAGTTCTCCGTTAAGGCACTAGATGCTTCAAGGCAAAGAAATCAGCTTTATACGTTTAATTTCATAGTTTGATTAAGAAAATTGTGTGTATCTTTGACCGAAAGAGCGTAAAAGACAAAAGTCGTCATATTAAATGTCAAAACTACATGCAAAATTTTATTTATCTAGCTTATTGAGATTTTAGATATCATCTTAGTATTCCGCTTAGATTTTAATTACATTAAATCATATTTCTTTTAATAATAACACAGCATATTGAATATATTATGTTACGGTAACTCTTCCAGTAGGTTTACGGCACAAGAAATACAACACACTCAACAACACTTCCTTTGGTTATAGTATAAGAAATGCAATACACTCAACAACTCATTAGGTGAGTAAATGGTACAAGAAATACAACACGCACAACTCATTTGGTGGGTAAATAGTACAAGAAATACAACGCAACAACTCTTCTAGTGGGTATAGTACAAGAAATACAACACACTAAACAACACTTCAATGGGTAAATTGTATCAGAAATACAACAAACTCAACAATTCTTTCGGTAGGTAAATGGTACAAGAAATACAACGCACGCAACAACTCTTCTAGTGGGTATAGTACAAGAAATACAGAACACTAAACAACACTTCAGTGGGTAAATGGTACAAGAAATACAACACACTCAACAAGTCTTCCGGTAGGTAAATGGTACAAGAAATACAACGCACGCAACAACTTTCTCAATGAGTATAGGATACCAGAGATACAACACACTCAACAATTCGCGAAGAAAATGCGAAAAAGAAGTAATCAAACGCATCCGAGACTCATATAAACTGGCAGAAACTCATAACGAATGCAATCAGAAGTCAGAAAGAGAAAACGCTCAAAATACAACAAAATTCTCCGCCATCAACAATCCGAAAAGGCCATTCACTTGAATTACTCAGTTTAGCCGCACGCGTTAAAAATGAAAGTTCAATTAAAGCATGGAATTTCCTAAACAAAACTTCGGATCTCGGTTTCTAATATATCTAGAGTAAAAAACATATATTTTAAAATTTTTAAACACCAAATTCGTTACAAAATTGCCAACTGGTGGCCAAATTTATAGCCAAGTTCAGAGATTATCGCTGGTCAGCATATATTTAAAAGGGTGTCTAAATGTTGATGTATCTTTATTATGAGACTTACTGCGCAGGAAAACAGTATACTATTTCGTAATATATATAGGATATCATTCTAATTCTGCCCTGTTGTCTATTTCTAAACCTTTAGACATTCATGTACTTTATGTTTAAGAACAAGCTTTGAATAATGCAGTTTCTTTTTTATGTTGTTTGAGTTTATAAATATCCAGCTGAAAGTTTACATTTTCCAAATTTTAATGCAATTGCACAAACCTGGAAGTCATATTTTAAAATTTTCTTGATATACTACCATTTTAAACAAACAAACAAAAGAAAAACATTTCGGAGACTAAAATTGATCTAATTATGATGTTCACTATTTCAGACAGTTTTAATGATCACCTGAAGAAAGATGTGGTTATACGCGCAGAGCGTTTCTTAGTAGCTTGTATTCATTGTGATGAAATAAAAGTTTAACAACTCAGTCAGTTTCAGTCTTGGGAAGAAGAAATTATTTTTGTTTGGAATGTTAGCATGCCAAGAATATTTTCCAAAATATGACTAAGAAAATGTGAGAATTATATAAAAAAATTTAACTGCAGCTATTTTTTTTTTCAGATGTTCATAGATTGATTTGACCAGGATAAAGCGTAATTAATTATTTCATTTAGAGTATTTTTTCAAGTGTATAATACTTATAATTAATGATTTATAAATCAGCTATAGGGAATGACGACATATTGTGAATACTCTATGTATGAATGATTAAAATGCTTATTTTATAGAAACGATAATAATTTATTCTTTTTACGCTACTCGTCATATAGATTTTTACAGCTTTATGAAATAATTTCTTGGATTTAAGATTCCTGTCAGAAGTCTTTAAACCAAAAGTTAATTAATTTACATTTTCAGTAAATATCATTTGAATCAACTTCACTTGATTAAGACAAATTTATTGAATTTTGATTTATGGATTTAATCATTTCACGTGAAAAAAATTAAAACTGAAATATATTCTTAAGGCTTTAGAAATATGCATTTAAATATTAAAAACAATCAATCATACAATCTTTAAAGGTGTCACCAACAATCAGCTTAAAATTAATGTTCTATTTAATAAATTGCATTTCTGATATTGACTATCAAAATATTTCATGAGTCTGAGTGAATCTAATGCATTTCTAAGAATATTCACCATATTTTTTTTTTGAAAATTTCTTTTTCCTTTTTAATTTTTTTCAGTTATACATTTGATAAACAACAAAGGGAACTAGAAGTAAGAGTATGAAGAAACTTTTCTTGTGATTTCATATGATATCGGAAGAGTATAAGCAATCAGACTGAAGAAGAAAATTCTTGAAAGATTGGCTGAAAGTTATATAGAATCGAAAAAGCTATTTATTCCAAGCAAAGCATATGTATTAAAATAAATGCATGAAGTCAGACTGATATTTCATCTTTACTTTTCGACATAGAGAAAAAAGTGTAATGCATTTTCAAATATAGTTAAAATTTGATTTGCTATTTTGTTAGGGGGGAAAAAAACAGAGCAAAATAAAAAATTAGAAGTAGCTATTATGAATGATTTTTCGCATCTTGTTTGTTTTAAATAATGCAAAAACCGGGACTAGATTTTGCTATAATAATCTGTATTTTGGGTCCAAATTACATACAGCTTCTACAAAATTTAAAGCAGAATGTCTAATACACATTTTAATTTAAAATATGTTTGGTGAATTGTTCGTTATGGTGGTCAAAAGAGAATAATAATCTTTCATTAAAATTATTATATTTCAATTTACAAAAAATCTAGGGCAAGCAGTGCATAGATCCAGCAAAATATTACCATAATTCAAAATAATCAATTTAAATACAAAAGTTTATAAATTTCTTATTATAATTTTCAAATTGTCAGACAAATTTTCTCATTCAATTTGTACTTATTGTAATACTCTTTCACTTATTTTCCTTTAACAGAAAATTAAAAAATAAATAAATAAACATCTTGTGCTGCGATTTCTCTTATTTCAATTATTTGAAAATCAACAAAACTAATTGTTCACTCGGCCAGTATCTGAATACAAAATTTCATAACTTCCTCTTGTTACCTCTAAAGCAAAAATATTATCACCTTTACAAAACATATCTACTCAAATCATATAACGTCTGTACCTAAATAGAATGGGAGATTTTCCTTTGATATAAAATTTATATCGTCATTAATTGCATAATTTAAAATTTTGAAATCTTTGCTATCGATTAAAATAATATTTGAAAATTGGAAAAAAAAATAGTAAAATATAATCTTTTTTTTCGTAATTTTTAGTACTAATTTTTTTTTCTATTTATTGTATAAGAAATGTAAAGGATGTAACATGTAATGTCAAGTCGTAAAAAGATTAGATATATAGTATAATATATGTTTTAGTGTAAAAATTATTTTTTTCTCTACTTCACTTAAGAATTATTTTTTTCTGAAGCTGAAAATGACACCTTTATTTTTTTATAACATTGTCATGGGAGTGATAATTTTGTCGAAACCTAACCGCATTAGTCGTTGAAAAATAAAAGATAGAAACCACATAAAGAGCTTTTTACAACGGCAATAAAAAGTGAAATTCCTTCTCTGTCTTTAGGCGACGAATATTCTTTAACCTCTATTAAGCTAGTTGGTTTCAAAAACCTTCAGGTTTTCGTCCTAATCGGATTCTGTATCCACGTATGGCACACGCCTGTGGAAGGTCGACCAATCAAAAGAAGTCGTGAACTCATCACGTGATGTATTGAAGCCAATACCGTGAAAGATCTGGTCTTCTTTTTTGAGTAACGGTGACGGCTGGTTCTGATGGGTGTCCTAGGAATTAATTTTCGCAGTATCGGACGATGGAAAAGAGAAAGAAAGAAAGAAAGAGAGAAAGAAAGAAAAGGAAAGAAGAGAGCAAAAAAAAGCAACAAAACAGACCGACTTTTCTTCCATCTCCCTTCGCTGTCCCGCAAGGAATGATAACAGAATGTCATTGCGTATAACTCTAGTGTCCACAGAATGACAGTAATAAGAATGGAAGCGGAAAAGGCATTAGTAAGGTCCAAATGGAAAAATTGTCAGGGATATTGCTTTCTTTAAATAGCAAGATCGGAACATCTTTAGAAATATTATGAAGCCCAGATGTGCGGTTGCCCTCAAATAAGAATTCATATTTATGGGATAGCAAATGGCAAACATTTTATTTCGATTTTAAACCAAAAAAAATTTTTTACTATCATATAAATATTACATGAACTTTATCTATCGAGAAAGTATCTGATTTAGGAATTACAAAATTCAGCATGCACTTTTTTTAATTGCACAAAGGACATATATATTATCTTAACAATCGATCTTATTTAATAAACTTCACAGCCTTTTGGGTATTTTAGAGCTATAAACTCATGCAGAAGTTATTCCTCTAAATTTATTTGAAAATAATAATATAATTCAACGAGAAAAGTTCTAATTAGTTAACTGAATTCTAATGGTGAATATCAATTTATATACTTAATTTTGAATAGATAAATGAAAGATCCATATTTTAATTATATTATGTCTATTTTTATACGATCTTCCTTTTTATTATCAATGAGCAGATGAATTAAATACTGCTGAATTACGCATTTTTTCAAATTTTTACATCTGTACTTGACAACAAGTTAGATTTTATTAAACTAAACTTAAAATCCTGTTAAAAATGTATGTCAATAAAATATTTATATTTATGTATCAATACTTTTCATTTCATTGCGAATTTATCTATGCTGTTATCTATGCACTTAGATTTAAAAAAATGTCGAATATTATACGTAGAAATATGAACTACAGTTATATTTTTTTCGTTGTATTAATATAAAGCAATTCTTATCTAAATTTTTTTATATTTTTAATATAAAATAAATTATAACAGAGAATATAAAACTACTTATTAAATATTAAAAATAACTTTGTTGTATTATTTCGATTTTAATTAAATATTAATTTAAAAAATGAGTATTATTTAAAGCATAACACGTATAGAAGATTTTTTAAAAATGTAACTTAAAATCTGAATAAACAGATCTTTGAATTATAATATATTAAGAAATTGAATTCACGATTTCAATCCAAAATAATAAAGACTTCGATAATAGATGGTAATTTCATTTCCAATAATTTATTCTATAAAAGAATGAGTATTTCTGTTTATCAACTATGATTAAATGCTGTCACCGAAATTCACTAGTAATGGAAAAATTTGGGGATCAATAGTTTTCCTTGCAAGATACTGAAAAATAAATTTACTTAATATAACAAATTGAAAGATCATTATCTAGCTAATAAATAAATATGAACATAGCAATAATTGTACTTTACTCTTTGAAAAACATTTGATAATTGAATAATATTTATATAATTTTAAAGGAAATGGAAGAACGATATCCATATAAGCATAATTTTGAATTTAATAAACGATTTCAATTTATACTGAGTCTCAAATTTTTTTTTCTGGTATATCATACTTTCAAACAATCGCAGTGTTTATCAGCTGCCTTTAAATGTTGTCATTGTCTACAAGTTGTCATTACATTTAAAAGGTGTCATATTCTATCAAACAATCACAGTGTTTATCATCTACCTTTTAAAAGTCATTGCCTATCATTATCTAAAAGTTTTCATTACCTTTAAAAGTTGTCATATTCTATCAAACAATGACAGTGTTTATCATCTACCTTTAAAAGTTGTCATATTCTATCAAACAATGACAGTGTTTATCATCTACCTTTAAAAGTTGTCATATTCTATCAAACAATCACAGTGTTTATCATCTACCTTTAAAAGTTGTCATTGTCTATCATTGTCTAAAAGTTGTCATTACCTTTAAAAGCTGTCATATTCTATCAAACAATCACAGTGTTTATCATCTACCTTTAAAAGTTGTCATATTCTATCAAACAATCACAGTGTTTATCAGCTACCTTTAAAAGTTGTCATTGTAACTCACTTTCAAATTAAAAATTCGGAGACGTGAGTATTCTTGTCTCAGGTGTCCTTTGTCGTAAAATGGATTTAATAGGAAAATTAATTAATCCAACAAATCAATACATAACTTTTACTTAAAAACTAAGAATACATTAATTGGATTTCAGTTTTCGTAAAAGAAATGACAAGTGATTGAGTATTCACGAATTATGTACAAGAATTATGGGTAAATTTCATTGATTATCTTACGAAACAACTTCATATAATGAAGAACAATTGCCATTACACCAATATTTTTCAAAGACATTTTTGCATTAAGAAATATTTCATGTGCTCTAAAAAGATATAAAAGTATAGAATCTCACAGAATGCAAATATATTATTTAAACTAGCTACATTTCACGAGCCTTCGAATACGAGATACACTTTCAGCAAAGTTGAGACAATTCCACTAAAACGCTTCTTTCTGAATCGCAGGCACCCTCCATCAATATCGCCGGCCATTAGCATACACTTAGAGTGAGAAATACTTAGCACGTGATAAATATGTTTTTCTTTTACATTCAAATCACCCTGCAAAGGGGAAAGAAAGAAAACCCTCCGTTTAAAAGTAAGGCATCTGTATGCTTAAGACATTCTGGGCACAGTCGGTGACCGCAATACGTCCTGCCAAGACAGAAGCAACGTGATTTACTCCATGCCATTTATACTTTGGCATTCATTCCGAACGTTCCCCGAGACTCGAAGCAGACTTTTCGGAACGAAGACAAATGAAGTGAGTCGAGAAATTGGAAGAACAGACTCGTTAATTCCGAAACTGCAATTGATGTCAAAGTCTGCAGTTAAATATTTGTCTTCCATCCACAGATTGCAATAATGCTTTTCGGGAATTAAACCAACGGCTCAATAACAGTTTTCTGCGATGTTAATTTGGTTTAGGCAGACGATATTTGGGTATTATAACGATTCGGTTCTTTGCTGCTTTCGTATGTTATCGTGTTATGAAATTTCCAAGTCACGACCTCTTATACTTAATATAGTTCAATCTTGAAGTAGGGTCACGTTATATTGGTTCGAAATTGCCCAACTTATGTAATATACATGTTGTCTGATTTTAAATTGATATTAAAAATTACCAATTTCGAGAAAAAAATTAAAAATTCACTTAATTTCAAGCAATATAGTTATAAATTTTCTTTTATTTAAGATAAATTATTAGTTCATTTTATTGTTACATTCCTTTACACATTAGAATGTTTGATGTGAATTTTATGTATTGTTATAATAACGCTCGGTCTTAGAAGCTGTATGATGACTATTTTGGAAAGGATTTTAAAATTTTAATATATGGTTCAATATGGAGGGTAAAATTTGTGTGTTATCTCTAATTTCCAACTTTCTATACCATTTCTGAGTGTTGATACTTAATTTGAATGGCAAGTATGCAGATGCAATTCTAAAATAATATTTTTTTTTCTATGAATGGTCTGGAGCATAAAGACTCTTCAAAATATAAAGAATGAAATTCATCTTTTATGATCAAACTACCTTCTATTTCCTTAATTCACAATTTGTTTCAGAATGAAACAATTGTAAAACACAAGATAAGGATTAATTGTGAATTATGAGGATTTCCAATATGGGGAAAAGAATAGGTATGACCAAAATCAAAATTCGCTTAAAACACCTAAAACATTGTAATAAAATAATATTATATTCTTAATCACAATAATAATATGACATATTAATATTATGAAGATGCAATGATTTATGGGATATTCGTAAGGAAAACCTTAATAATGTGATTTGATTTGCTTGCTTTAGGCTTCAAATTAATGCAAAACGATATTTATTGTGGAGAAATTTCGTATCCTATGAACCATAGCCAGGTAGTAGATAAATAGTTTTGAATTGAATAATAATTATTGTTCTTCAAAATGTGCATATTTTAATGCTACATAAACCCAAAGTTAATCTGAATTAGTTAATCACTGATGAAAGTTAGAGTGGAAAACTTAGTTCAAGGAAATAATTAATATTCAGTTGAATTATTATAACTTTTCATGCAGATTAATAATTTTATTTTGATACAAGACAGAAGTTGTATGTCGGGATACTTTGTTTTCATGAGAAGCAGCTTGTGTCCTCTTGATTTGTATTATGATAAACTTTTTTGCAAAATGTAACTATTATTATTTTCAACTATTATTATTTTTGTTCCATGTCAATTTTATTTTTAATTATGGTTGAAAAAATTATTTTCTACCTGCGGTCTAGTAAAGTAAAGTGTGATGCAGCTAAGAACATAAGCGGAAGGAAGAAGTCTATATGTCAGTTGCTTATTAGATGTACTCTTAACTATCAACTGAACTATTGCTGAACCAAAACACAGTTAATCTAAAATTATTTGATGCGGTTTAATTCCTATTAGCTTTTTTCGCTCAGAGAAATATAAACGTTGGCAATCTTTCCTTAATTTTACCAACCAGATCATCTGCTCTCTCCTCCAAATACTGAAGAAAAATAAAGCTTAGGTACCTAATTCTGCCTAAGCATTTCAATGTCATATCCATCTTCGACCTTGGGACTTCAAGTCTATACCTGTCTTCGACCTAGGTACTTCAAGACTTTATATGCTTTGGACCTAGGTTCTTAAAGGTTTTATATGCTTTCGACCCAGGTATTTCAAGGCCATATCTGCGTTCGACCTAGGTATTTCAGGGCTATATCTGCTTTCGACGTAGGTATTCCAGGGCTATATCTGTCTTCGACCTAGGCATTTCAAGGTGATATATTCTTTCTACCTAGGTATTTTAAGGTTTCTTGTCCAGAAAAAAAAGAACTGCACTTGTTCCTTATCATAAATCCTTGAGTTATTGTATTATCTTGGTGCTCTAAGCCAAAACATCATAAGAGACACTATTACAAAACAGAACAAAAAATAACAGTATCTAACACAAAATAAAGTAGATGATAAAAAATATAAATATAAAATAAATTACTTCAAGAAATTTCCTCTTTTTAAAAATACGAATTATCTTCTATTCCCGAATGCATTGTCCAATGGCAATCAACTCTTTTCTCATTCATATTCTAATATTTCTCCTTCCAAACTCAGGCCTATCTATATAAAGTGATGAATCGAATTTTATTTCTCTAGCTACCCTTCCAACGATTCCTCCTTTATTTTTCACAAAAAACATTAATAAATAAACAGAAAGAACATTTCTACGCCCTCCCTGCATTACAAGTCCATTGAATTCCATAAGAAAAGAAGAACGAAATAAGAAAGAAAGAAAGAAGACGAAGGAGAAAAAAAAAGAAAGAAACGAACAAAAAAATCATAGGGGTAGCATCAGTTAGGCGTCATTGTTTGCATTACACGGATCAATTCAACTAGTGAGCAGAAGGGGAAGCAATTCTTCTCGTGCGGCCAATGGTACAACCATTCATCGTGTAGACAGGGGTCTCCAGGACATGAAAGACAATTTTCTTGAGCTTTCTTGAATTCTTGCCAACTTCTTTTAAGTCGTAAAAGAGGGCTCGGGGAATTGTTTGAATTTTGAGAGGCGAGATAAATTCTCATCCAAGTTTGTAAAGCGCGTCTTGATATCCAGAGATCTAAACAAGTTTCCGTCGAGGAAGAAAAAAGCATATCTGCTCTGCCACCAAGGCAAATATATGAGACATTTTGTTCTCGGTGAATAATGAACCTTTTGTTGGAGACGTTTGATTCTCACATAGTTATTCGAGTGTTATTAATTTATCTCCCACATTAAATGTCTATTAAGCATTATAATAATACATCATGTGACTTGGGAGCCTTGTGTGTCTGGGAGCATTAAATATTATGCCATCAACTTTCCCGTTTAGCTACTAGCACGAAGCTAACTCATTTTAATTATGGAACTTTTATACCTTGTAACGCGCTTTTATTGAAATAGATATCCGACGTCTAATGGCATTTAATGCAGCCTAATATTGGGCATTTTTTCAATCTAACGTAACCTTCTCTGTCTTAATAACAGAAAACTGCCAACTACATTGTTACGATATTTTCACGATATTGTCCAGTATTCGATACATTCAAAAACATCGTAGAGATATCGTATAGTATATTGCACTAATAAAATAGTTCTTGTATCAATAAGCTAGATCAATCAATAAATATAAGATTATTGGAAATCGTATATGTGAAACGAAATTTTCTATTAGGTATCATATTATAATTAAAGGCGTCTTATGCCATCTGAATTATATTTAGTTACTTTGAAATCTGTATTTAATGTAAAAAAGATTGCAATTAGAGTACAATATAGAGTTCATATCACATATATTATGATTTCCAACAATATTAGATTTGTTGATTTGTTAATCGAGCTGATTAATACATGAACTATTTTACCAACACAAGTTATTATATGATATCTCTTCGATGTTTTCCAATGCTTCCAATGAATAATTATCTAAATTGGCTACGTTTTTCTTAATTTTTATCTTTTTGAATATTACGTCGTAGCAACCCCAATAAAAACATTTTTGAAAAGTTATATTTTTGTGTCAAGCCGCTTCATTAATAAAGTAGAGAGGGAACATTACAGAAAATAGTAATTTATGATAAATTGTAATAGCAAAAAATATATAGATATATGGCATACATTAATACATATACATATTCTAATAGATATATGGCATATATCAATACATATACACATTCTAATAGATATATGGCACACATCAATACATATACACATTCTAATAGATATATGGCATACATCAATACATATACACATTCTAATAGATATATGGCATACATCAATACATATACACATTCCAATAGATATATGGCATACATCAATACATATACACATTCTAATAGATATATGACATACATCAATACATATACACATTCTAATAGATATATGGCATGCATCAATACATGTACATATTCCAATAGATATATGGCCTACATCAATACATATACATATTCTAATAGATATATGACATACATCAAGTATCCATCATGTATGTCATATATCTATTGCAAGACATCGGTACTCTTTTGGATATTTATTTTTGTCTACAAAAAGTCGAATTAAGTATCTTATTACTATAAATTTACTAATGAAAGTCTTGAAAAGTTTTTCGATATTAAATTTTATAAGAGGTTTGTATATTTGTTCCAATTTTAAAAATTAAGTTCGCATTTTTAATACAAAGACAAAAATAAGCTTTTGCAACACGGATGTTCATTTTTTTGTAATCCATACACAAACACTTAAATTAACTACAATTTAACCAATTTATTAATACCTGAACAGATCTTTCCTATAATCCGAACTATTTCTTTTAATATATTCAGTATCAATGATATAAACTACGATTTAATTTATTCCATTAACATCACGATATATTTTTTGTTTTAATTAAACTAATCTTTTAATTATTTAAACATCAACAATGAGTTACACAATCGGATAAATAACTGAGTTGAATCATACCTACCTAAATTTCCAGAACTAATCTTAATTCCGAAAATTATCCAGATTTATATATCGGTTTCCAAGAATGTAAATGTAGTTCTATTGTACTAAACCAAGATGAATTATTCTGAACATTCCTAGTTACAAAATGTGCAGTTATATCAACATAAATCTACTTTACATTTATTACCACGTTCTGCTTATGATTAAGATATATGAACTTCTGTCCATTTAATCTATTTATGAGGAAGACCCTTTCGCAATTATGACGTAAAGTTTCGAATTCATCTATGTTTCTTTTTGTGCTATTCCTTAAGTAAATCTATAGTTACACTGGCTAAACTAAAGTTTAATTAGTCTGGCAATCTTAGAAATGATGTTTGCAGTCTGACAGGAATGTATATTTTATATGCGAAATAATCTACGTAATGTATTAAACCACTCTGTCACCATTTTGTGAAGGTTACTTACACTGCGATTGAAACTGGTGCAATACATGATTCAGCTCATAGTGTAAATACTTCAGTACTTGAATTAAACAACTTTTACAAACGTTTCAAGTCGTATAAAAGGATAATCTAAGTTTAAAGGAACTCGGTGCATTGAAATCGATGAAAATGACGATTTCTCAACTTTGAGATGTAAGTTTTGTAAATTTTGACTGAAAATTTCAAAATGATAAAATAATATTTCGTCATATATGAAATCTTTCTAACTGCCACACTTTATTCGCTTTAAAAATGTCTTCGGTTCATAGAATTCTGTAGTACTTATCTAGAAGAAAGTAATTCAATAATTGTATTTGTTTTACTACCAGACACATACATGAAGATGTTTTGAATGGAATATCTGAACTTTTAAAATGCTTCAAGGCATTGCTATAATTAAAACTGCTGCTTCTAGTTTGTAATTATTACGTAAAAATAATAGTAAAGTTTAAATTAATTTGTTAAATTTTCTTTTAGGCTTATATAATTCTGAGTCCATTACCAGTAAAGAAAAAAATAATAGTAGACATTAATGCGATACAAAAATTTAAATAAATTGGAAAAATTATAGAATTTGTTATCAATTGTTTAGACATCAAAGATAATACCAATATTGTCATATGCATATTTTGTAGTAACTAAAATTGAAAAGTATTAATTTATTAAATTTCTTTTCTATTATAAATGAAGAAAAATACATCAAAATCCTACATTATTAATAATACCTATAGTCAGAATGATAGCGTAATAAATTTTCAACTTACGCTTCTCCATTTCCATTATAAAAAAGAAAACAGAGAAAAAAGTGAAAACAAAAGCTGCACTGGCTTTAAAATCACATGATATTTTTTTAATGCATGCCTTTAAATGTAAAAATAAAAATATTCATTTTCTTCTAACATTTATATTAATTTTTTTTCTGAATTAAAGTTTTTGATGTCATTTTCATTGAGGCCTATAGGTTTCAAGATTATGTCAATAAAGTTTGAAACCATAATTATCTATTATTTCTTCAACAAAAATTGCATTGGTAACAATGACTAATTCTGATATTGGGTTTCAACTTTTAAAATTCGAATAAAAAAACAGAAACGCTCATTTTCTTTAAATATTTTTTATAATGCTTGCATTTCGGAAATAAACTTTCAACTATGAATAATAATAAAGCGTATAAGTTTATAAAAATTCAGTTCAAGTTCAGTTTCAGTTAAAAATTCAGTTCAGCAATTAAGTTTTCGATTCATTGTTTACTATTATCCATAAAATATATTCTTAAAAAACAATTTACAAAATTATTCTTAAAAAACAATTAGAATTTTGCAATTGGAAGTGATTATAAATATGATGAGCTTTTCTGTTTAAATTCAACTGCAGGATAGAAAATGTATGTTTTATTGTCTATTATATTACTTGGTATCCTCAATTAATTTTTTTAGATATAGATTCAATGATACCTATAGATCATTTGGTTTAGTTGATTTTTTAATTTTAATTAAAAGCAGATAGTAAAAAGATTTTGTATATTATAATATTTTACTCAAAAATAGGCTTTACTTTAAAATTTTTTATTCATGAATTAATTTTAATTAATGTGTCGAATGGCAATGTTTCGAATAATATATGTATATAATATGGTTTCGCTTCATTTATTTTATTATTGACCAAATTTTGCTCTTTATATTAAAGAAATAATCGTTAAGTAAGCTACTGAATTTTAGATAAGCAATTTACGTTCGTTTTTGCAATAAAAAAATCAAGCTTTTTGAATTAATTAAATCCGATTTCGTGTTCTAGCTATCTGATTAAGCAATGGAGTTGTGCAATAATTGTTGTTTTAAAAGGGAAATTCTAGATGCTTCTGCGTAATAAATCTATGAATAGAAGAAAACGGTTAAAGTAAATAAGAAACTAGACTCTTAGTGATGAACATGAATTTTTTTCTCTCTCATATGAAGTATTTCAAAAACGATAATAAAAATAATATCTGACAGTATATTGCTTAAATATTATTCCATCTTTCTATTAAAATAATAGCTCTTTAGTTAATTAGCTATTCTCTAGAAATAAAAGTAATTAAGGGAAAATGATTTTCAGAGTGTTGAAAACAATGCATTATTTCAAAGAATTCTATTTTAATCTTTCACACTACTTGAATGAAGAGTGAATATTAATTGCTTGATAAATAAAATAAACGTGACTTCCATTGAATTAATATTATGTATGCGTGTTGGCAAGAAATTAATGAATACGATTAGTGGAAAATATTCTACTCTCCAGAGATTTAGGCTCACTTACGATTTTTTTCAATATCGAAAGTCATATATAGCTTTTAAATCTTAATTAAAACAAATATTGAAATGAAAATTACAACCTATTTTTACAGTAGTATTTTACGTGAAATCTGTAATTAATTTATCACTAAAGCAGATACATATTAATTGCATTCGAAATTATTCATTAAAAGATAAAATATTTTCACTCTACGTTATAAGAACTAATTCAACAGATAAAATTATATAATTCTGATCCTTTAAATATTGTTATTTAGTTATGATATACTTCATATTCATTATTAATATGAAATTAATCAAATAAGTATATAACGAGTATATAAATAAACCCATTTTTATGAAACTAGAAGAAAGCAATCTTTATTCCGAAAAAGAAATTAATTTATATCTGGAAAATATTTTTCTTTTTTCTCTGCAATATTTTTTAGCGATTCACGTCTTTTATACAACGGCATTTGTAGTAATGAAATCAGAAATGTCAAATTCGACATATAATAATTCATGTAATACATTATTTTGAAAAATGTCAAATCTTTTAACTATCTTATAATTTAATTTAATCTTTAACTGCCTTAATCCTTTACTGGTTATAACCTTATATGGTTCCGATAATATGCTATCAAAATGTTACCAAATGACCATTATCTTGGAAAGAAATATTTCTTTTGAGAATTATCAGTGTTCTTTTTTGGTACAATTGAAATTTCGCTATTTTCACGAGCGAGTTATCATATTAAAACATTGTACATTGGCAACTGTAATCGTAGTTAGAAAAAGAAATGAACAGAAATTTAAAAACTGCAATTTGCATTGACTTCGAAAAGATTATGTTACATACTACGGGGTTAAAAATTCATAATGTACTTCAACATCAAAGAATATGTTTACCTATTTAATGAGTATAGGTACTTATATCTTTATTGAGAATACTTAGGTCCTGAATTACATTTTAAACTTTAATAGAATCTACATCGAATATAAACATACTTACAGACACAGTACGTGTATTTATGATTCGTTAGTAAAATTTTTCCAAGAAATGCACTTAGAAAACAAACTCATGTCTCGAATTTTGAATATATTTTTAGAGTATGAGATATTTTGAATTAAATTTATTAGAATACTGCACAAAAAGGAATGTGCATATTGAGCTTTTACATATGACATATCTTGTCTAAAGTTTGATGTAGGCTTATAATTTTAGTTTCAAAACCAAATTTCTTTTATATATTTTACTATGTTTTTAATCGTCATATTCATATACACAGAAATATACAACCATAAAAAGAATCGACGCAAAATTTAATAAATATTTCAAACCTGGAGAATTTATCAAATTTGACCATAGGTGATTTTTAAAAAAATTATATGGACAAATTTATATATAGAATTCCAGTTTACAAATTTATTTTTAAATTAGATATAAACCTATAATTTTGGCATTTAAATCACAAATACCAAATTTTATTTTCCTAGTATATCGCGTTTCTGAATTAACGTGTTTACAGATAAGTAGAATATAGATATTACGTTCACTACGTTTTCATTCTAGTATATTAGGTTTTTGAATTATGCTGATTATCGAGATGTAGAATGTAGATATTGCGTTTATTACGTCTTCATTCTACTATATTATGTTTTAGATTATCCTGCTTACAGAGAGTTAGAATGTAGATAATACGTTTTCATTCTAGTAAATTATATTTTTGAATTATCCTATTTACAGAGAGATACAATGTAGATATTATGTCTGATTCATTTACATTCAAGTACATTATATTTTAGATTATCCTGTTTAGAGAGTTAGAATGTAGATAATACGTTTTCATTCTAGTAAATTATATTTTTGAATTATCCTATTTACAGAGAGATACAATGTAGATATTATGTCTGATTCATTTACATTCAAGTACATTATATTTTAGATTATCCTGTTTAGAGAGTTAGAATGTAGATAATACGTTTTCATTCTAGTAAATTATATTTTTGAATTATCCTATTTACAGAGAGATACAATGTAGATATTACGTTTAATTCATTTACATTTTAGTGCATTATATTTTCTGAACTATCCGGTTTACAGAGAAATATAATGTAGATATTACGTTTTAATTCTAGTATGTTATGTTTTTGAATTATCCTGTTTACAGAGAGTTAGAATGTAGATAATATGTTTTCATTCTAGTAAATTATATTTTTGAATTATCCTATTTACAGAGAGATAGAATGTAGATATTACGTTTAATTCATTTACATTTTAGTGCATTATATTTTCTGAACTATCCGGTTTACAGAGAAATATAATGTAGATATTACGTTTTAATTCTAGTATGTTATGTTTTTGAATTATCCTGTTTATAGAGAGTAGAATGATGTGATAGTCAAATCACTTTATTGATTTTAAGGATTTCTAAAATGTCGAGATTTGTCTGAAATTCGAGTTGTTAAAATTTTCTAAGGTTACATTATTTTATCTATGTACGCGAGAAATTAAATAACAAATTTATAATAAATAGAATGCAGACAATTTTGATTAGAATGCAAATTATATGAAAGAAAATAATGTTGCCATGATTAATGATTTTATCCAAATTCTCATGCATATTTATACTGAACGGATGCTCTTCAAGACATGCCATTTCCCTTAAAAGCCACAATTAACACATATAAAACCTATCAGGCTCTTTTAAAAAACAAACAACGTTTGCAGCTCAAACAAGTGAAATTAAAATAAAAGGGTATGAAAGAAAATCTTCCTCTTAAAAATTTAAATGACGGAAGTTATTCTAAACCATTTCACTGAGGTAGTTCTTCCACTTATTATTCAATAAGCATAAACGATCAAAATAATTGATTCTTTCTGGTAAGATAATTTGGGCCCTTTCCCATCTTAAACCCCTTCGGAAGGGAGAAAAAAAGATAAAAGAAAGAAGAAGAAGAAGAAGAAGGAACCTTTTATTTTCCTTCATTCATTCCGAATGATTGGTTTCGCATAATAATCACCAACAAAAACATAAGGAAAACAGAAATAGCACTGAAAAAAAAGAGGATAGAGGATAGGGAAAAAACATGTGTAGGGAATATTCCATTTGTGAAGGAATTAAGGAAACTTTCAACCGACAAGAGGGAAAAGCTATTTGTGCACGCTTTTGTGGAAAGTTTCTTTCTACGATTTTCTTCCTCATATAATGGACAGATCGCATAATTGCTTGGAAGAGTTCTTCCAGGAACTGGGTTTAGTAGTCAAACATTTATTGATTCTGCATTTCGATAACTACCGCAAGAAGGCCGAAACCTGAGCGCGGCTTACTGTTCTTTTCTTCTTCTTTGCTCTTTTAACTTTAAGCTAATTTTGTTTCAGTGCTTAAATCGAATGCCTCTTTCTTCTTTCTGTTTCAAATATCGAAATTGTGCTTACTGTGCTAAAAGCCTTAATTGAGGAAGTAATGGATTATAAGGGATATTTCAATAAAACGAGATTTTTTTTCTTTATTTGGCTTTAAAAAGAAAAGATCCAAAATCGGAACTAGTTATGAAGTTGTTGAGTGTTGTTATTGAAAATAGATTTTTGTCAAATAATTGGTGGTAAATAATGTGCTGACAAATTAAATACTCGCGTTATCTTAAAGCCTGCAGATATCATCATTACTCACAGCTTTAATTTAAAAAAAAAATAAATTATTGTAACGAAAATTTAAATAAAAGCAGCATCTTCTAAATTGGATTTAGATTTTAAAAGAAGAGCTCATTGGATTAGAAATAAATGATATTTGTTAATTAAATCAGACTTTCTGAGAAGTATCCAAAAAACAATTCCAAAGTTTAGAATGCACTCAAATTTCTACAAAACGCTTTAAAATTCACCGGTTGTTAACTTTTCCCCCAAGTTTTAAATACTTGTTGCATTAGCACTTCAAATTTTGTTCACAAATGATGAAATATATGGAAAAATTGCTTTTTTTAATGATTCGAATTAAGTTTACTTTAAACAGATTATAATCTTTGACCACTTTTAAGATCAACAAAAGCTTTGTAAAAAACGTATTAAAATAAAAAAGAAATTTTAAGTAGTTGTAGAGTAATGTAAAATATGAAAAAGACAACATTTTTGTTATTTCTAATTAATTGAGAAATCAATTAATTTTTTATACTTTGAAAAGTTAAAAAAAATCTCTCTCTTATTTGTTTAAGCATTCATAATTTGATTCGATTCGATTCACTAATTTAAGAGACGATTTGGAACGATAATATAAAAATAATACTTATATATTTCTTCAGATAATTAATTACAATATAGTCTTATAAACAAGTTCTTTACTGGCTATTGGAAACGCGTTTCATTGCCTCTGAATTTGGATAAATTTCATGAGTAGCCATATGGCAGTTCTCTCTCTCTCTCTTTTAGATCTGCTTAAATTTAAGGGATACCATCAAACCGACGATGACTGAATGTCGCCATTTCTATACTGGGTAGATTTCTAGAGAAGGTTTAGCTAAAATTCTGATTCCCATACTTCCACAGGGGCGTGGTGGCTTGGTGGTAAGGTCTCGGAATTGGCGGGTCTCAGGTTCGAGACTCAATTCCACTGAAAATCCATTGATTAAGTGGGGCTGGGGCACGTTAAATCCTTCGAGGCCAAACGTCTTTCCTCTGGTGTCGTGTAGAAGTTTGGAGTGGGGGTGCCAGCTCAGATGTCCTCCTCGTCATCTGCCTGCTGTTTAAAATTACGAGGTGCGTCCCCAAATAACCCTAGTGTTTCTTTAAAACGGGACGTCAATAAAACTAAACTAAACTAAACACATGCCAACATAGTACACCAGTGTGTGGACTTACAGTACTCCTAATGTTTAATTAATTAAGTCATCGGAATCTCGAGCGTATGACAAAACATTTTCATTTCAACAAATGAGGATTAGCCCAAATTTTCATTAAGATTTGAAAGACCATTTGAATACACTGAACATTTTTTAAAAACTTTTGTATATGTATAATAAGACTTGCTTCGTGATTTAAATCCATTCATTAAGTTACAGCACTGCTCTAACCACGAGAACTATTCTTTTGATGGCACCTAGATTATGACTGTCATTGTCGAGAATTCGATTCTCTGTTTATATCTAAAGTGAGTAAGAGACACTCTACATAATATGCTTCAATTATGTGATTTTGCTAAAGTACTGGAGGCTGATATACATATAAAAAATTCAAAATTATGAACCCTTTTATTATTAATGAAAGGGTTCATTAAGTCTTTTAAAATCAATTAATCCGTGGTCTTGTTCTCACTGCTTTAATCTAATGGTGCAACACTGAATACAAAAAGTGAAATACAAGATTAAATACAAAATGCACACAAGATAATTGGCACATAGAGTTCAAACTGAAATGTAATCTGAAATAGAAAACGTCATATTTACTTCTCAAATAGTATGAAGAAAATTTTGACGCCCGGCTAAAACCAAGAGTAGAAAATTAAAGAACTGATAATGGTCACCTAATAAATACGAAGTACCTTCATGGGGAAATTTTAATAAATGAAAAATATCAAATAGTATGAGAAAGGAATGATTTTTGCTTGAAATATCTATTGACTCAAATAGTAATTTCATATCATTCAAAAGTGCATTTAATTCCTTTCTTAAAAGCAGAGCACATTCTGTTCTAGCAAAGATTTATCTTTCTTTAAGAGTCGGGACCAGTACCATTGCTTTATCAATTAACCATTATTGTTTTACAACCTACTTATTTCACCTGTGTCTTTTTTAATATCCTTTGTGATCATTTACTTCTCCACCTTATTTAACTTGGAGTGGAGGGGGGGGGTCTGTCTTTAATAATGGTGATGAGAAGTGGCCATATAAATGAGAAGATTCTCATTTCCTTGCAAGATACAATAATGGTAGAATTGCTCGATTAACGAATCAGACATCGATGATGTATTATGCTTCACAAACTGTGGGAGCCATTAAAATGTGTAATTTAAAACGGGAATATTATACGTCAGCCACGGGGCAGGCAATTACGACAACCATATTATTCAGCCGACCCCGGACACTATAGCAGAGCGGAGGTATATTCTTATTCTTAGTGCTAACTACAAACTCCAACCCGCTGCAACAGCAACTGCTGCTACTCCAACCCACCTGAAGGGACATGGAAAAACCTAAAAGACCGCTGCAACAGCAACACTGCTGGAAACTGTGGTGCAGTCCTAAGGGTCATCATCGGCCAAGGTACAAACTTTCCTTTCGGAAGTATGTCCTGTCATCAATGGGAAGAGTCAGTCCCACTCCTTTTCGTGTACCCACCAGGGTGACGAGAACCAACCACCATACCGGAAGCTTCTCATCCTTAATTACAAGGTGCCTCTCGCCGTGGGACTACTATTAAATGGCTATTATTTCTTGCTTTTCATTGAAATCATGGGTTATGATTAAGTTCATTCTTAGAGAGGTAACATAATTCTATTAATGAAACAGGCAATTATAAAAGACCCTTAAACTTATCATTAGCATTCTAGAAAAGAAATTAAAGTACTTTACCGAAATTCTTACCATTCCAAAATAAGGGATGGTTACTTTATAAATCAATTTAAAACTAAAGTAAAATTTTCACATTTCATCAAGAAACTATAAAGAGAGGGAAATATACAAAGTGATGTTACAGACAACAAAGTATCATGATAGATACTATGTCATATCATATTATCAAATGAAACTGATATTTCATGTGGAAATCAGAGTTACCTTTAGCATTTACTATTTAGAAAACAATGACGCATAATCCTTACAGCAGAGTTCCAATTCCGCTATTTATCATAATCCTCTACTCGTCACCGAGTGAGCTGTATGAGTGAAATGGCCCACTCTCTTGTGTATTTGTGTGTACGAATTGATTTTGCCCCAGTCACTGACGAGGCAGAATAATGCATTGATACATTATGACGTCGAATGTCCAATTTCCATTTCATTGTATTCACTGAACTGGAAATAAGTGGCTCTTAAGCGCCTCCTGATAGCCATTTAAAGATTAATGATGTCTCCGAAAAGCATTATTGCTTTTAGGAACCCACGTGCTGACGGTTCTCTGGAATTTCAATATTCTATTTGCTCTAGAGCAAGTGACACTTTCTTTTTCATTGTGACTTTCCCGTGAATGAAATATATAAAGTGCAGCTATTTTCAACGAATTTGGTATTGCAATTTCAATGCATCTCCGAGTGTTTGAGTGAGAAAAAGAACCCATTTCACTGAATTTTGTCTATAAAGGAATACGTTAAAATGGAATAAAGTTTGGTAAGGTGAAAAAAGTTTGTATTTTTTAAATATATTATGTAATACCAAACTTTAAATTAAATGAGTTTATGCAGTATATATAAATTTAAAGATCTAGATAATGATTTGGTTTTATCAAAAGAATTCTAGATTTTAAATGAAAGATTGGCTCAATATCATAACGAATTGACTTTCGATGTGTCAGTGTCTGCATATGTGAACTGACAACTAAAAAATCAAAAACCAAATGCTTTCCAGATATTTATATTTACTACCATAGGTTTTAATATAAGATCATATAGCCATAAAACGTCGATTTGTGTTGAATATTAGGCCGTAGCAGTCATCCAAACTAAATATTCTCTTCTTGAATTGAGGAAGAAAAACATAAACTAAGTGAGGCGGAATAGAAGATTGGCAATTCAAGGGAGCGCACTGTCGCTGCTTATGTATTAAATTCAAACTTTCTTAGCAATTTATACAGATTTGTTTCTGTAAATACTGACTGGCTCACAACTCCCGTTCAATGAAATTACGATGGGTGCTCGAGACACCGGAATATCATTACAAAATTCCCCCTCCACTGTCATTAATTGCGATATATTGAATAAAAACTTGATGTGTGTACTTGGTTTGCTAATGACTCTCGCCCAAATGGATTTGAGGGATAAGGAAAATTAGTGATTAGTATGCAGCTACCGAGCCCAAACTGCGATCGACATTCCAAAGAGAGAGTATTTCGAATATGTATGGAATTTCTTGCAGGATGTGGTTTGAAGCGGTACTCTATAGAAGAATATCAGTTTTCGATTCGTAATAGTGATAGAGCCATAATTCCTATATTTGACAGAAACTTAATTTTCTTTTTCTTAATTTCACGAAATTTGATTTCAGTATCAGAGTCACTGACCTGGCATTCATCAGCATTCATATAAAATAACAGAAAATCCTTTTAATAACAGATGAAATTAACATTTTAAAAAGCAATATTACAAATTCATAATGACATGTGAGTTGGTAACATTTTTTATGATTGAGCAACTCTTACCTTTAAGATTTCTTTTTTTTTATTGAAATTTATTTTTCTGCTGATCATCATGTAAATTTCTTAGCGTCCCTGTTCTATAACATTATAGGTGTGGGGATAGCATTTTGCCATATTACAAGTACAAGGACACACTTATGGTCCGTTATATAAAAATAATTTATAAATATTTGAGATTTCATGTCAAGTATATGAAACATGAAAGTCTTTCTGGCTAGTCTTGTTTAGTTTTAGTTTAGTTTAGCAATACAGTTTAGTTTTAGTTTAGTTTAGTCCCGTTGTAAAGCAATACAAGGGCTATTTTGAGACAGACTTCGTAATTTTGAATCGTGGTTAGATGATGAGGGCGACACCTGAGTTGGCACTCCCCTCTCCACACCACACCAGAGGAAGGACCTTTGGCTCTGACGTATTGAACGTGCAACAGACCCCACCCCCTGCACGACGGTTCTTCGTGGAATCGGTTCTCGATATATATATATATATATCTGTAGGTGTTTTTAACAATCAAAATGAAAAATAAATATATAAATAAAACATCAAAATGATATACCGTCTTGAATGGTGCCTGAGAGGAACCATCCGAGTACAAAGGGTTAAATTCCATATTTATAGTATCAATTTTAGTTCTAGATGCCAAATATCCATCGTTTGTAGTGAAATCAAACAAATCAATCCTGTCAGAAAATTTAAAGTCATATTGATTTCAAATAAAAAATGAAATGACTCCCTTCCCTAATAAATTAACACAAATTCTCTAACATATAGAGAAAAAAAACAATTTGATATTGTTTTTCCAACAACATATGTGCTATTTGTTTGTTAAATCTTTTTTTATTGTTTCCAAACGTGTGAGGTTCTACCAAGAATATCAGAATAATTAAAGAGTATTACTGACTTAAATTATCTCATAAATTAAATACATCTGACAAATAAATCGGGACAATTAAGCAAAAATATATTAGAAGCAGGATTACAGTTGCATGAGACCATTTAAATTTAGGTGCAACGACCGCATTTAGCATTATGCCTGCAGCAAAAACACAAATGGCAGAGATAAGAAGAATTATGCCACAGATCTTATTTATTGAAAACGAGCTGGCACAGATTCAAAAATTTTATTCAAGTTTAAGATGAAGAGCTAATGCTGCCTTCTTTGTTTTCTTGAAGAATAAAATCTTTTGATAAAACTGAAATAACACATGTTTGCAAAGATTTTTATTTACGTCCAAAGTGCATATGCTATTGAATTCTTTGTGTAGATATACTATTCTGTTTCTGATTAATCTATTAGCTTCTTCTTTTCAATTTTTGATGAATTTATTAAAATATCAACACGCAATAAGCTGCGTTTTCTGGAAATTTAAAGTACAATGAAGAACTGATGTTTTGTTTAAATAATAAGGTTCAATTACAAAGTGGAATTTGGTTTGCGTTAAATTAATAAAGAACATAAATTAATTGTCTGGGATTGGGAATATTAACGTATTGTAACTTATTACATTGATTCTATTACATTTAACCTAGTATTGTTTCAAAACAGGCCTTTGATGTAACTAAATCAAACTAAACTATTATATCATTGTTTACATTGCAATATTTTTATTGTACGTGAGTCTAAATTTATCAGTAAATCATTTCAAATAAGAAGATTGGTTATCTGGTCCGTATTCACATAACTTGTAATATTTTCATCATATGAATTGAAGTTTGACTTTGATAGTTTTATTTTTATACATTCTGTTGAAGGATAAACATGACAATTCCATTAACAGAATGCACCAAGAAGGAATAGCATACTATCTTTCCTATCTTCTGATCGGCCTCACACGAGTCGAGAATACTTTGGGAACTTCAATAAAATGTGGGTTCAATGAAATCTTCAAATGTATATTCTGATGAAAGATGAACATGACCAATCCAATAGCAGAATATACCAAGAAGAAACAGCACACGATCATTCATATAATTTGGTCATTTGGCGTCATATGAGTCGAAATTATTTTGGGAGTTCAATAACAAAATGTGGGAGCAATGAAATCTGCGAAAGCATATTGTGATGTAAGATAAACATAAATAATCCAATAGTAGAATGGATCAAGAAGCAGCATTCGATCATTCATATATTTTGGTCACTTGGTATCATATGAGTGTAGATTATTTTGGAAACTTCAATAAAAGGTAAAAGTAAATGTAGGGAATCTGCAAATGCATATTGTAATATTCAGTGCCCTAGCAATTCACAAAAATAGTTAGCAGGAAACAGCTTGCTATTATTGTTCTCTCTGACCACTTACAGGGACCGATATTATTCGGATATTTTTCACATAATATGTTGAAATTCATGTCGCATGTTGTAAACACCTCTGTAGTTGCATCATAATCTACCCATCGATAGATACGGTCTAGCAAACTTTAGGCGTCTGGAGTTGGAAGTCTAAGTTCATTCCTGCAACCGGAACCTCATTGCAATTATTTGATTAAATATTTAGAAATGTATTATTTTGATGCAGCTTTTCTATGGTGTAAGATGTGCAAGATGAATGCTTCAGAGGTTGACAGTTCAAATGAAAATCTCCAGGGGATACACAAGAAAAAGAATCGTTGCAGAAAAAACATAGCAAAGTTATGTGATTAAAATGAGAAATGCCATTTATAAGAACTTCCTTCGGTTAAATATAAAGCGTGTATAATTGTACACATTCTCTTAATTTTCTTTTCTTTTATATCCTTAAAGAAAACGTTATCTTTGCAGCTACCAATAATTTATAATTATTATCTCGCTCTGTTACATTGATTTTATGATGTACCTCTTACTATAATGAAAAAGTGTCGTTACCTTTTAATTATAATTCGTCACTTGTACACTAAAACGTATCCAATTCATTTTATGAAGTACTTTAAAAATATTTATATAAAATGTATTTAAATAATTTAAAATGAATTACTAAAGAAGAATTTTATCTATATATGTATATGCAAGCAATACCTCTATCTAGTTAGATTCCATGTGAAAAACTTGATGGAGTCGCCAAAGATCAACCCTATCTAGCACGAAGGAACAAACAACACTTGATGATATCGGACACTTACAAATAACAAAAGATCTTTTAGAGAAAACGTCTATTGGTAAAGAAACAAAGAACAGAGAAAAATATTACATTTTACATTACATATTAAAATGTGAAATATTAAAAATGCTTAAAAATACATTGTACGTTAACGTTTTATATTAGAAAGAACCGAAGATAAGAGCTTTGGCAAAATGTTCTTAATAGAAGATTTGATGATTGGAATTTTATTAAACATATTTAATATTTATATTATTTTAATGCTGATGATGAATACGAAATATAGTTATTTTAGACCATGTTTTGATTTTGTCATTTAGCAATAATATTTTGAATTGAATCTCAATTGAAATATTTAATGCAAGAATGAATTTGAAAATATCAGTTGATGGCTCTAATTTCATTTGGTCTAGTGCGCATAATCTAATAAGTAAAAGTATAAATAAAGTAATAAAGAAAATAGTCTAAATAAAAAAACATGGCATCTTCTGTTAGTCAAAGACATCTGATGCAGTTCCTCTTTATGTGGACTTTTAAGATCATTCTCATTTTCAGGTGAAACTATCCTCATATTTGGTCTCCTTTGGAGGAAAACCAAGGAATACTTCAACAATAATTTCAATCTCACAGAAAAATCCATTGCTAAATCGCTAATAAGAAAGCTGTCTTTCTAAATAATACTCTTTTTAAAAAACCATAAGGTAAACCCAGTACTTGTCTTCTGCTGATTCTTGCTTTGGTGCGATGCCAATCATTTATTCAACTGTCTTACTAAAGCAAAATAATCGACGTTATCCAGAATGGTATTTCGATATTTTGAATCTCTTTTGGTATTGTGAAGATATTGCAACAAAGATTTGTGTTAATAAGGCAGGCAATCTGAAGGAATAAATATCTTCTCACAGTGCAGAGTGTATTACATAAATTAATATTACTACCTGAAAATGAAAAAAAACAACAGAATATAAATCTATTTAATGATTTTTTCTTCTTTTTTTCCCATTTAACGAAAAGCTAACATTCCAATATCAGCAGAAACAATAAACGACAATATCTCTAAAATATTCTGATGACCTTAAGTTCAACTTCTGCAACCTCTTACTCTTTTATCCCAGCCACATCGATATTACCATACTTTCAATTCATTATAATTCAATTCATTTCATCATCTTTAACAATGTATCCAAAGCTCCTGTCTTGGGGGGAAAGGAGACTCTCGACTCACTCCTTATGCTCCAGGAATGAAATTACATTTCCAAAAACTCTCAATTTTATAGCCGACGGGATAGAAATAGAAAGACATAAATTTAATACCTTAAACAAAAGACGGAATAAAAAATTAAATTGATCCAACGGCCCAAAATCGAATTTGAAGCCTCATTTTGTTCCCTCATTCGAATTTACCAAAAATCCCTCGTCCGAGAACAACGAAATTGCAAACTATAAAATGATGCATTTATCGATAAATAAAGTGGGGTGGGTGGGAGGGGGTAGGACGAGTTGAAAACGGGAAGTAGGGGGGGGGCATAAATATTTATCGAGTCCTTTTATTTCCGCCGAATGTAGTTACAGAGAACCAATAGAATCATCGTAATACGCTAGACAACCTATGCAATTTAGGCTTCTCAAAAGGGGCTACGCTTCATTTGCAACTTCGCTTACGCACTCTGCCTTCCTTTCATTCTGCCGTGCTTAAAATGTATGTCAAAATGATGGTTATCGCATTTGCTTTACGCCATGGTAATGATCTGTTAAAGATTAGTTTTCATCTTGTGGTTCTTCTGGTACGTGGGTGGAGGGGGTTGATGGGTTTACTCGACGCATTCTTTCAATAGATCATTGAGTTAAATTTAAAGCGTCAATGGCAACTTTGCTTTGTGAGGGTTGATTAAGGGCTGGAGGCGTTTTGCTGGTTCTCGATCGACTTTATTTTTTAAAAAGTTGAACTTTATTTACTTTTCGCGAGTCGTAAATATCTCGTCAAGGGTTCGGTAATTGGGAAATATCATGTAATGAGCGAGTCATGGCTTAAGTATTTTCGAAAGGTAAATAGCATGGTGAATAGTATACAAATTGGTATTATTTCATCAAAATCGTCTATTCTTTGCTAAGAAGAATATTCGGGTTATTTGTGCGGAAATATTATTGAGCGTTTATTATAATTATTATTTCAGTCATCTACTAACATTATAATTTTCATAAATCTCATCTTATACGCTTTCGTGGTAATTTAGAACTAGATGAGAATTCTAGTTGACAATTCTCTAGATTATAATCATAGAAACTCAAATTCGAAAAATAATTCTTAAAGAAATGTCTTTAGATTTGAGATAGAATAATTTTTCTAATAAGTACAATAGATCATTTTTTTTTTTTACGATGGAGAGAACTGAATCTATCGAACTTGATCGATATAGAGAAAAGATTTGATCATGAAGAATTCATTTAAATGTAAGAAGCCTCACGTTATGTAACAATGATTCAAAATTATAAGGTACTTTAAAAATGGGTTATAAATTGTTTACAGAAATTACTTCATACTGAATCACATCTTTGAATATATTGTCTTTGATGTATCAAAATGCCGCATGCTAACATTTAAAAAAAAAAAAAAGTGAAGAAAAGTTTATTAGTTCCATCTGCTTTTAAACTGAATTTTATGAAGAAACATAATTGAACATTGCTACAGAATACTTTATTCCGATAATGGTTCAAATGCTACATAAGACTTTCATATTTTTTTCAATATTGTTTTTGACATATGATATTTTGATGGCTGTTTTTAAGGCTGTTTTTTATTGTGAAATTAATAAAATTTAAACCAAGCAATTATTATTCAAAATAATTATAGTTGATTCTAGAGAAAGTTTAGATATTTCATATTTCTATTCCAAAATATCATCTGTCATATTTGATAATCTGAGGACATTCAGAACTAAAAGATGCCAAACGAAATTGAAATATTTTATTTATTATATAGAGAATAACAGAATTTTCACTAATATTTCACTGAAGAGCTACTCAGGTATAAACTAAGAAACTTCCAATATGATGATTAATTCTAGCTTTCCTGGCGAGTATATTGTTGTTGGGTGGAATTACTTCTACTTCAATGACGGGACTTACCTCTTTCAGAAAGGGTTGCATCATTTCTGACGATAGCCGTGAGGATTTAATCATAGTTTTCGCCTTCATGCTGTCATGGCAATTGTCTATCATCTCAATCCGAATCTGGTTATGTATGCAAGCTTGGACAACATTTAACTCAATACAATACTTGGAAATAACTGGTTATTTTTGTTATATTTTAATGGGTACTGGAATTCGAAAACTCCAGATCAGGAAACTGTTGTTTTTACAGACCTGTAACGGATGTTTAAGTACCATTTCGAATGAGTTACAAAAAGCAGTGACAGTAAATGAGCCCAAATGATGGCCAATATTTCATGACAAAGATAGGCATTAATGACAATGTGACAAAATAATAAAAATGTACAGAATAGTTTTAAATTTAGAATAATTGATATTTGATTTAGAGAGGAAATTGATTATTTATTTACTTAAGAATTCAAGAATTCAGTATTTTGAGAAAATAGCTTGCTGCAAGAGTTATTATTATACTTAGAAATATATCCCTTAAAATTTTTCAATTAATGTTTCGGAGACTTTACTTAATTGATGTTGCCATTTAGTTTTTGCTTACCTTCTTTTCAGAGTTCTATAGCCTTTTTCAGCATACGATTCAACGTCTTGAATAATATTATCTGAGAACTTTTCTTTTTCAGAAAGGAAAAGACAAACAGGATAGCGGTATTTTTACAGAGACTATTCTTTGCTATTTAAGAGGCCTCTTAATACTATTAAATTCGCCCGTTCTCGCCATCATCATCAAAAGTAACAATAAAAAAATATTACACGTGCGTTGAAAAATAAATGAAATTTTGATATATTTAATATTCTAAATATGAAATAGCATGCTTGGATAGTAATAATATTAATCGATGTTTGGATAAAAAAGTAGTTCTGTTGAAAGATTTTCATCATTAGAAAAAAAGGGAAACATGATGTTTTTTAATTATATTTAATTATTTATAACTAGTACATTAGTTATCAGTTGACTCACCAAAAATAAAAGGTATATTTAATTTCGGTTAAAAAGGTTAGATATAACTTCGTGTTCATGATTCCGTCAAATGGTCAGACTTCAAAGTCATGCTATTATCTTACATACGCTCTGTTCACTGTGCTTATGAAATTAACAATTGAAGGCATTACTTAAGAAATTATAGTGGTATTAAAAATGAAAATGTCCGAACTTTAACAGTACTGTAACTGCACTTTTTTATTCGTTTTTTCAAACTACACACGCACACACACACGCATGCACGCGCCCTTATATATATTTATATATATGTATAATTTTACTAACATTCCGACAGAATTTGCGTGTATATCAAAGTTTCATCAATGAAAAGATAATGTTTTGAATTTTAAGATGATGTAAAAAATTATGATTTTTGTAGTCTAATACTTTTGCAAGTTAGGGTGAGGAAACATCAAACTTCCGCTTAATTTTTAATTAGTTAAAATTATAATTAAAATTTCAAATCAAATCTCTCCGAAGTGAGTATTTACATCGTCCAGTACACACACACGCACACACACACACACACACACACACACACACACACACACACACACACACACACACACACACACACACACACACACACACACACACACACACTCATTCCTTCATCTGTACTATTAGTAAAGATAATTACTGTAATAAACAATAAGAAATGGATAACAAAACGCAGATATTTCTTCTGTATTATTTATAGTAATACCAACTAAGTGATATTTATTTTAAGAGATTAATAACAAGTACATTTACTTTTAATTATACCGATTTAAGTATTTAGCTTATGTGATTGGTAATACTGACTACGATATTTATAAACTGAAAGTTACTAAACTGGAGCTCTACGCAATCGAAAGTATTAAAATTATTACAAGAAGAAAGAGAATGCTAAACATTTAACCTTTTTTATTTCTCAAAAGGACTTATAAACCAAAATAACATCATCGATTTTTTTTGTAGAACGTTAAATTAATATAAGAATTCCAAATGCATTTTTCATACAACATTCTGCTTATTGATATGGTTTCATCTCATTCGTTGTTGGAAGCCATTACAATCTCTACAAATAACACTTCAACAATCCCTACTTTATGTAACTAGAATAAACGCAGATGTTTTTATTTATCTTTCTCTATTTACTTGTATTTCTATAACGGACGCAAAGTTATGAAAAGAATGCATCTGGCTATATTTTGTTCTGTTTCGCAAGCGCTAAGGCACACTGTTGTGTCTTCAGTTGTCAAAACAAATTGAAAAAGAAAATCGATTTCGCGAAATCGACTAAAAGAGCTCTGAAGGAAAGTATATTTCATACTTTTCGTACTGCTCAAAATTCCATTTTCTTCCAACAGAAACAGTGAGAAAATTGAATCTTTTTTTTTCTCGAAAGAATTTGCGAGAGTTCATAAAACTAAGAACAAGTATCCTCTATGTGGAAAGTGACGCCTAGCTTAACGGCTTAAAGTAATTTTTGTCCTCTCTGTTTCAAATAAGTAATGTTTACGATGATAATTTTCAGGCTTGGAACTGTTTTCGTATTTTATTTACTCCTAAAGCTTGCTTTTGATTGAAATATATTTTCTGTGTCAGTAAAATGTATTTTTCTCACTGGAATTACAAAGATATTAAAATCGAACATAAAATATATTAAATATACGTATTTAAATTTCATAAAAATTTATCTAAAATAATTTTTAAATTATATTTTTATTATTGTATTGAATAGCAGAATTGTTTTATTTTGATTATTTTCTATTTTTTTAACTAGGGATTAATTATTTGTCAAATTTATTATCAGCTGGCGTTACTGGTAAGGGATCAAAATTTAATGAAATTTATGCTTTACTTATAGTTAAGTTTCGAGACTATTAGAATATCGCATTGACATCAAGAATCCGCAAGGGAGCTTCCAGTCTACCAAAATATCAAGTTATGAGTGAAAATTTGATCACTAAATTTGATTTAGTTTAACAAGATAAATACAGCTATATTATTAATGATGCATACTATGAGAATGCAATGAATAAATTTAATGCCCAACTATTTGATAGATAGTATATTTAAAATAAATTATCATCGAGTAAATGTTCTATAGAGAAAAAATAATATGAAAATATTGTGTTGGATTGTCTCTTGTTTTATTGCATGGCAACTTTTAGTTTTTATTTTCACTCTTTGCAATTACCATGAATACATTTATATTCATAATTAAGATTCATTTTGAATATGATTAGTATGCGAATCATAGCATATGAAATGCTTATATCCACATCATAATCTCATCATCATTACTTATTTTTCTACAAAAGTGCTTATTTATATATATATATATATTATTTCATATATATTTATTTTCACAACATATACTATAACTCCACACAAGAATTTATGCCATCCTCATTTTTATAAAAATAATATTAAGTAAAATATTCCTGGCATACTAAAATTTTAAACTAAAAAGTTTAAAACTTTTGAAACCAAATGGATCAAGGTATGAAGCATTGCATTTTATAATTGTAGGTTTGATCGAAGATCAGTTATTAAATCTACAATTATTAATGATCAATACGGGTAAGTGCCGCACTTTGTTTGGAGAATATTCCTCTAAAAGGTCATTAAGATAGTTTAAAATCGTGTTATTGTTGTGTAACTTGGTTGAAATAGAAAATTGGTCGGAATAAATTTAGTTAATTTATAGGCTCTTAAACTCTTATGTTTTATGATATGAAGAGTATGAAAAATGAGTATATACAACATCTTAACATTATATATATATATATATATATATATATATATATATATATATATATATATATATATATATATATATATGGCTGAAGTATATCGAAATCTCCTAATCGAAAATAACTCATGAATTATTAAAAATATTTAATGATATCTATACATTTTGTACATATATGAAAAAAAACACCTCAATATCCGACTCTGATATATCATTTGTTATCTGATATTATTTAAAATTATGAAATCTGTCTGAAAATATGTCTTGCTACAAAACAGGACGTTCTTCTAAATAAACAATATAATCCTATAACGGATATTTTTATTGAACATTTTATTACTTCATTAAATTATTCATAAAGTATTAAAAATAGAAAACAACAACCGGGATAAAATATTTTTTATCATTTTTATCAACCTTGAGCAATTTTCAAACGAGTTTCATTTTAAAACACATTAATAAAAGAGATAAAAGTAAAAATGCTGATTCATAAAACGATCAGAAATATCTTATCAGCTCTATCATATCTCATTAAAATTTATAATGCAATTTAAGTTTTAAAAAAAAGCATATTGAAATTAGTGCTTTTTATTGAACCTCTAAGTACTATATATTACCACTGCAATAAAGAAAAAAAACATTAAAAATCTTTAATCTTTGACATAGCACTAAAATATATACATATTATTTCCTTACGTTTTCATACAAATGATCATTTTAAGTATAAAATATAAAAGCAATGGAAATAAATAAAGAGGTATTATGGTAAGTTTCATTTTCGTTCATTAATTTTTACGGACTGCCATGAAAAATAATTCATAATTCATAATAATGTGATATTAAAATGAAATAAATTTTTAATTTATATATTCATTCAAAATCAGGTTGAAAACGAACCCATAAAATATATTTTACAAAGTTATGTTTACCTATATGATTAAAAAACAGTTAGTTTCGAAAAATAATAAATTAAAAACCGTGTATATAGTTAATACTTTTTAAATGCATGAATTTTAAAAATGAAATAATAAAAAATCTGTGATGTATTAAAACTGATGTGGAAAATAAGTTATAGTAAAAGATATATAAAGTTTTTTAAAAGATGTTTTCAAAGTTTTGTTTTCTGTTGTTAAATGTAATTACATGTAATAGATTTTAAAATTTTCTTCAATTCTCCTTCTTTGTTTGGCAATACTACTGGTATTACATTTTTTTAGACAAATGGAAAAGAAAAGTACTATTTAGTTTCCATAATATCAGTTTTATTCTACTATAAAATGCAAATTGCGTGATTTCTCTACTTTTTAATAGTCTATTTAATATTTATCGGTGCATTATATATTCTCTCCTTTTTATTGACTTAAAATTTTTTTTCTCGAAATTTCATTTAAAATTTCTAAATAAATCCTGCTAGAAAATATTCTTTGGTCTATAAATAAATGGCTGAAGCAATTTCGAAAAGAATTAAAATTCATAGCTGAGTTTGTATTATGTATTCCACATATCAAGCTTTTTCTAACGATTTAAAATTGTTCATTTCATACAACTTATAATGTGCTTTTGCTGATAATTTATTTAGTTCAAAAACAATGAATTATTCAAAAATGAATAGAGAATTTTCTGCCTTCAAAAAATTATTTCTAGATTTTGCATTTCGTTTTATGTTTTCATATGTAATCTGCAATTTTTGAACGCAGAATAAATGATATTACACTGCAATTGATGTATGAATACATGAAATGCAACGGTTCATGGGATTAAGATACGATATTTTATATTTCATTTTATTTCCCTAAATGTTTAAAATATTCTGTACTATAGGATTTTAAGATATAAAACTGTGTAACTACTAATACAGAATCCGAAATAAAATTGCAAAATCTTCCCATCTTTCTAGATAGAGTGTACAGTGTCATAATAATTGTGGTTTAATAGCTTATTTCTTAGCAGTTGAAGATAAACATACACATATAATTATTGCTTTAAATCATGTAAATGTTTATATATTACACTTTTCGTATAATTAAAAGTGTTGTTGAATACTTAAATATTTACTTTTTCCGGCAAACGTCGTCCGGAATTATTAAGGTATTCAACATAGTTTATAAAATATTTTTGAAACAATAATATTTTAAAATACAGTTTGACTCTTTGACAATCAGCAATGAGTGACTTATGGAGCTTTCATTTTCAATAACCTCTTATCTGTTTTGTGTTTATTGTCTATTTAGATGTCATATTCCTTTTTAGAACTGTGTAATGTCATATTCCTTTAGAACTGTGTAATTTAGATGTCATATTCTTTTTATTACTGATACAATCAATAATCAATCGAGTAATTTTGCCCTTTTCGGATTAATTGTAGTTTTTATATTGTCTTAAATGATTTAATTTTAATTTATAAACTTGAGAAATTGTTATTCGATGCCAATATGAAGCCGGAGCATAGCTTAGGCCAATCAACAGTTTCCACTTATTTCATGAATTTGAACTTCTATGACTTCAAAAACAGAGCTTTTTTTTTTAAACTTTTATAATCTGATCAATTTTAATGAATTAGTTTTAACAGTAACATACAATATATTTATTCTATGATTATTTTTTCATTATTAATTCAATGTTTTTTATTTTATTTTGCTTTTTTCTGCTTTATTAGAATTTTTTCAAGGCAGTTTTTTATTTTTCCAAATGAAATATATATAAATATCTCTAATGAATTAGAAAATTACTATTAATTAATTAGTAAGATCGGACACTTTGTACAATATCATAAAGGCAATCAAACAGGACAAACGATTTATTTTCAACCATTTTTAATTTATTATCATGTGAGAGTATGCTGTTGTTTTGGTTTGAGGTTTCCGAAACCACAAAATGCACGGGTAGAATATTGGCGATTTATCGCTTTTGAGGTATTAATTTTTTACTTTTAAGATTATTAGAAAATAATAACAAAAGCTGTCATATTTGCAGACTTATCACCAACAAAAAGTTACAACTAGGCTGGAATGTCCGCTGTGTATACCCGATTCTCCTGTATGGTCAATAAAGGGTAGGGTTGTAAGAAGTTATCTCCCTAAGAAGCACAGAAAAGAAATTTAATTTTCAAAAATTAAAAAAAGCTGGCAAAAAAAGTTTTGGAGCTCGAAAGATTTTGTGATGGGAATAATATCCCTTCATTATCTAAATATCGGCGCATGCATAATCTGATAGTCACGCAATTGTCTCAAACTGGTTTAAACTGGTTAATGACTTAAATAAATTAAGACAAACAATTACTTAAAAATAATAATGTTCTGGCATGATAACATGAAATTTGCGATAGCACTTTTCAGTTTTTTAAATTTGCCTTATAAATTTAATTACATGGTACTCAAATTATTAGGTACTGAAACATCATATACCTAATTAACAATCCAGATAAGATACTTTTAATGCCGCTTATCTGTTGTTGATTAATTTCAGGATAATCTAAACAATTCTTATTGCAGATTTCATCTAATTGCAGTTGTACTCGCCTCAGAAAAAGACAGAAGACAAACGTTTATTTGTAAGAAAAGAGAACAGCACCGCATTAAGGATAGTACTTATTTGTATCTATGTCATGTGGACAACATATTGTAACTTTTTTTTCTAGGCGAACAACAAAATGTGTCCAGACCGTGGTATCTTAATGCACATGTCTTATCTATAATTATTACTGCCGCGTCTCCTTTCTTTATAGTCGTAAGCTTTTCTTTATCGAGGTCATTTCTGTTCCTTGTCCTTTTTTCGGCTATTGTGAGTTGATTGTCCGATCTAATGACCATGCGGTATTAACTGCTGGATGGACAAACGCCAGGCTTGGGGTTAACCACGCGGATTATCGGCTATTAATCTGGCGCTGTTATCATGGCCACCCGCAGGACTTAATCGGGTCACGAGGCTGGCTTTGGTCTGTGCAGTAATCAATAACACAGCAGAACGGTATGTCTTTAGCAACCATGTCAGAGAAACAATTCTTCTTTCTCTTGTAATACGTTTGGTATTAAATGAATCCTTTAGCTCAGGGGGGGGGGCAATCAGTGTGGCAGTGGTTGATGGCTTCTCTGTGGTGCAACTTCTAGGGAGGTGGAAATAGTTCTACAGACAGCGGGAAGTGACCGTAGAGCAGAAAGTATTCGGATCCTTTCGGAACGTACGCATATATCCAATCCCGATACATAAATGCTTGAGAAAAAAATAATGTTCACAAAATAATGCTTTCTTTTAACGTTTTGAATATCCATATACTTTATCATATTACCGTTTGAAGAGTAGGGTAGTTATTTTGTTCTTTTTAGTCATTTCTGCACGATAAAGCTTTTTTTTTTTTTTTTTTTTTTTTACAGTGTTATTTAACTTTTGCGCCTGAAAAGTATCAGTATATTTAGCAACCTGGGAAGCAGGATTTTTACAGCATTTAATTTGCTGTTTAGCATTTTCTGAGTGGCTTTTTGTGTTCAATACATTTGTCTCAAGCTAACAAATATAAATGTATCTAATTTGTTAGATGTGACTTAATTTCCTGGTTTCCATGCAAAATTTAATTTGAAAAAAATGTACTAAATTAAAACAAAAATATTTAAAGAAGATTAATACAAAAAAATGGAATTGAAGCATTCACTTTTTTATGCGAGATGTTCAATTTTTTTTTCATTATATATCATTTAATATATTTCCAGCAAAATCTAATTTTAAAAAGTTAATTTAATATTTTCCCCTTAAATAAAATCATTATCCATGCAGTAAAAATAAATGAAGTTTTAGATTATCAAAATTTTTTAATAATGTCCAAAACATTAAAATTGGCTCAAAAGCTATTTATTTAAACATTTTTATCCGATTTCAGTGTAATTTTTTTAAATATTGATCCTCGCATACAGAATACATCAAAATTGTCTCAAAAACTATTTATCTCGACATTTCTACCAGGTTTCAGCGTATTGGCCCTCGCATACAGAGTGCATCAAAATTCTCTCAAAAACTATTTATCTCGACATTACTGTCCGGTTACAGAGTATGGTTTTTCATATCTATCCTCGCATACAGAGTGCCATACTGGTATATAATATTTTAACTACGGAAATAATATTAAAAAGTGCTAACAAACGACCAAATAAAATTTAACAACATTCAAACTCAAAATTTACATTGTAAACGTCTGGCATTATTTTTTATTCTTTATGTATTAATAATATTTGATAGTGAAATGTTTAAATCTTTTTTTTTGCATAACTTTAATTCTAGATGCAACTATTATGTGTGAGTAGAATTTTATAGATTATTTATGTGTGAATAGAAGAATTATAGGAAAAAAAGTAATTAAGTGAATAAATTTTGAACAATGAAGGAATGTGATGCTTTTTTGAATTAATACACATAACTAATTCTAAATTATGTAATTCAATCATGCATGAGATTTAAATTTATGAATAGGAAAATATTTTAATTTAATTCATATGGCAAAAATTATTTCAGAACTAAAACTAAATTTGGCTCACTTAGCAGCCTAACGCATATGCTCCATCGGAGGCACTCTGAACAAATTTTCACACATTTGTAGAGAATTAGAAAAAAAAGTTAAATTTTTTCCTTTAGAATTGATTTCTGTTTCATTTCCATTAATATTGTTTGACTTATATTCGAAAATAAAATTTTATATGAATCAAAGAATTAAATATAAAATACAGAGCCAAATACCTTAATTACAAAATCATTTGATAATTTGAACACTGAGCAAAATACATAAATAAAATCGTCCATTAATATTTTTATGAAAATAGTATTTGCTTAATCATGGTAAAATTTTATGCTCTTAGTTGATAATATATGGAATAACTTTTCTTATTTTTATTCATTTATTTATTTTTTTAGAAAACGATGCAACAGTTAAGAGACAGAAGACGATATATTTATTTTCCGATGTTAAATTGAATTGAGGTAATTCTTAAAAACTTCATGAAAATTAAATATTAAAAATTAAAAGATAAAGTTTGCTTTGTATTTTTTTCATTTTTTATGCGTTGTATATGAAGAATTTGTCTATCTCAACAATATTCAATTCTTTATTCATAATATTTAGTCATATATTTATGAATTTTAAATCTTTTTAACTTTATTTTTTTCTTCTTTTGCGTCGTTTGCACATAATTATAGAAGATATTTATCAATAAAGATAATCATATACACTTCAAATAATTTATAATTATTAAGAAAACCAACAGAATGTTTCTTTTTCAAGGAGTTCAGCTACTCATACAATAACTTTTTACCTTGAGAAATTGAAGAAATTCACTAGCTTTGAAATTCTATTTCTTACGGACAAACAATTTTTCTCTGTTAAGAATATTAACACATTCGACGAATAGTTACCCCTAAACATATCTAAGATTTTTTTTTTTTACTTTATTCAATGAAACCGATAAATAAAAATCTTTTTTCCATGTATACGACCCCCGTGTCCCAACACAGCGGGTTGGAAAGGGATTAAACGTCAGGGGTGGACATCGGGACCCGGGAACACCATCTATCTTGGAGGACGGCTTGTGTGGACGGGTCAAGCGGTCCGTATGTTCCCCCCTCGACCATTGCCGATTACCGGTCAAATGCTATTTACATAGCATTTATTCTCAAGGAATCCATCAAGTTTCCTCCCAAACTTGCTTTCTCCGAACTTTTTTTTCCTTTTCCGTGTCTTGCCGAGGACTTACCTGAATTCCATTTATATTTGTGTTGACATTTAGGTTCACCAAGAAGGATTTGCAATTTTATATTCCTAAAATCTCGTTTTCAATCCACGGAGCATGATAATGTCTTACGTACACAAGTTTCTTTCCTTTTCTCTTCTATTCCTTGGGGTTCTGACATTTTTTGTTGTTTTTGTTATTCTATTTGTCAAAACGTTGGCATAAAATAATAATTTACTTTTAGGAATTGTTGACATCATTTAAATCTTTTGATGTAAAATTTTTCATAAAATATATTTGAAAAGAAAAAAAAAGGGGGGGGGGACTTTCTTAAGGTAGTAAGTAGTATAAGAAAAACTCTTTTTTTTTTTTAACGAAAGAAAAAGTTTTCTCGGGAAAAATATGGAAATGAAATCAAAGAGAATGAGTTAAAGAAGTATTAAAAGAAGATCAAAGTACTGAAAAATGGCAAAAATTAATAATTTTATAATATTTTATAATTTTTAATGAACGTCCTTAGAAATTCCTTTTTTGTAATATTCAATATGTCTAAATTTCTTTACAGTATTTGCTCTAAGTGCGTCACGCTTCAAAGAGTATTTTGATTTCCTATTCTCTCATAAAATGAATCTTTTACTTTTTAATAAAAGAATATTTTTATAAAAGGTTTAAGCCTTTATTATTATCTACTTTTGTTTTTTTAAAATGCTTCTTAATTCAATATTATAATTATCACAAAATCTTTTAATTATTTTTTCAAATATTCAACCATATAGCGTTTTTTATATGCAATAAAAATTAATAACATTAATATCGTTACTTTCTAAATAATAAGAATAATTTTTTTAAAACTATTAATGAAGTAATTTTCATACTTTAACTCAGTTTCATTGTCATTATTTTTTGTACATTTTTCATGTCGTTAATTTGGTGCTCCAAATTATTTTTTCATTTTGGTTTCACTTTTTTTGCATCGTTTTGTAAACAAGATCTTACGTGAAAAAGATTTCTGTGATTTTCTGTTTTTTGTTAAGAAATACAAACTAAAGAAATCAGAAGTGTTTCAGGATTATGATTAAAATCATACTTTATTTAATTATTTAGAAAAATTGAAAACAAAACGCTATGTCAGTTTATTTATTTTCCAAAATTGAAATGAAATGAACACGGATGCTTTAATTACATTAGATGACCCATAGGACATTGAAAGCCATCTATATAATTTCTATTAACGATAAAAGCGATTGGATATATGAATCTGTTGGTGCTTTAAAGGATTTGAAAACTGTTGTTTGACCTGAAATTACCATATTGGTACAAATCTACATTGGGAGATAGAAATGTACACTTGTAACAAATAGCTAAATTTTAGTTAATTAAGCATTAAAAAAATTTCCGTATTTTTCCCCCGAAAAAATAAATTGAAATTAAGATGAAAAAAAATTAAATTTTCAACAATGTGGCAAATTAAGATGCTATCCATTTTTTTTTCTTTTACTTTAACACATTTAAAAAAATATTTTTAAACATAATTTGTAAAAATATTTTTTATAGTGCTAATTGAACTAGAACAATTTGCAAATGTTTTATATGTTATGTTTAAATGTTAATATTGCAAATATTTTATTGTTTATTTTCCTTCTACTGCTTGAAGACAATTATTTTTTCTTTCTTCATGTTCTTAGCAAAATGCGTTAACTTTCTTTTTTTTTTATTTCATCAAATTATTGAATTCTGTCAATAAATTTTCTTGTATTATTAAGTATACTGTGAAATATATCAAGTAAACTTAAAGACATTCGTTGTTATTTTATTATTATTTTTATACTCATACTTAAACTAGCATCACTTTATTGGATAAACTATCCTATCAATATTTTACATTGAAAATGTGCTTAATTTGAGAGACACATTAGAAAGCTTAGTTATATTATCATCTTGTTTTTCAAAACAATATCAGGGCTATTTTAGAATAGAAATCGTAGTTATATGGCGAAAGTGAAACCTAGACTGGCAACCCCTCTCTAAATTTCCGCACATCACCAGTAGGAATAGATTTAGCCCCGATTGATTCAGCTTGCCCACACTCGCTTACAGAACTGTTCTTCGATGGAATCGCGTCTCGAACTTGGTTTAGTTTAGTTTAGTTATATTAACGTCCCGTTGTAAAGCAACACTAGGGCTATTTTGGGACGGACCTCGTAATTTTGAACCGTGGTCAGATGACGAGGGCAACACTTGAGCTGGCCCACCCATCTCCACGCCACACCACACCAGCGGGAGGACGTTTGACATGATTGATTTAAAGTGCAACAGACTCCCTTACACGACTGTTTTTCAGTGGAATCAGGTCTCGAACCTGAAACCCTACGGCTCACAAGCCGAGACCTTACCACCAGGCCACCGCGGCCCTTGTCTCGAACTTGGAGCTCTCCAGTCCTGAAACCAAGACCTTTTCACCAGGCCACTTTGTCTTATTCGAAAATTAATTTAACACTCACTACCTGTAGTTGAATGCAATATGATGAAAATTTGCATCTTTTTAATTGGTGCTATTGGCAACGTTCATCTATACAATGAAGCGAACGACATCAAGGTTATTTTTAAAAGAGTATTAAATGTCTATTAAAGTTTGTAACTTAAAAGTTCAACATTAAATGAACTATGAACACCAAATTATTCATTAGAAATTCAGTTGAACAGATGGTCAGCATAGTGGCTAGTAGTGTAACAAATGCATTTAATTATCGAATATATGATGAGTAAAAAATAACCTAGTTGAAATCAATTAATTAATTTTTTGATACGTCCAAATAAATATTATAAAAATATTATATAGAAATTTAATTTGCTGTCTGAATTAATAGTTTATTTTTTCAAATAAATAATAGTTATTATAATAAAATTTACTTAAATATGCCATACTAAATTAAAAAATATTTTCGAGAAATTTTAGTAATGAATAATTAAAAATCAGCTTATTTTTTTAATGGCAAATAAAAACGCTTGAGTAAATGTTGAATATTCAGTAAAATGGTATTAGTAACTTGATGTTATCATTTAAAATAATAATTTCTTTAAAAATATCTGAAATTTTGATTGCTGTTTTTATTTTCTAAAATCTGATGACAGAGAAAATAATTTTTAATGGTTAGCGAAATCTTAACTAATTAGGAAGGCAAACAAAAACAACCTTATTTTTTAATTGCATTAATTAATTATTATTAAAGCCCTAGGTAGTTATTGATTTAATTTATTATTAAAGAAAAACTTAAAACAACTAATTAAGCAAATTTTAAATCTCTAAGTAATTTAATAATTACTGTCTTATATTTCACAGTATGAGAGCTTTCGTTGCAATTTTTATGTAATAATTTTTAAAGTATTTGACTTAAAACGAAATTTTTGATGAATTTATTCTCAGAAAAAGATTAGATTATGAATATAAATAAATATTAATGTATTATTTTTCTAGAAATAATGTCCTTTTTATTGCTTCATCGTACTGTGTTTGTAATGTATGAAAATATCAGTACAAAACGGTGACTCTTATTGTAATACAATTCCTTGCATTACTTTTGTCCATTCTATTATTTCGATAAAAATAGAAACAATATCTAAAGAGCTATGTTTTTTACTGTAATTAATTTAGAAATTAATTATTTATAAAAAATGTACATTGAGAATGACTATAAGAGTTTGCATTATAATCTGTTGATAAATGATGTAATAAAAGTAGTATTAATATTTTGTAAGATATAACTTTAGGAAATGACGTAATCATTTTTATTTTGTGCATATAACAATATTTTATGCATAAAAAAAAGAAAGTTTAATATTTATTCATTAAATCAGGAATAAATGGATAAAAAAAGTTCTGAGCAGAGATTATTCAGAGAAAATTTAAAATGGTAAGAATACGTTATACTGAGCGTTAATTGCAAAAATATCTTTGAATGCTGATTGGTTAGAATATTTATCGCTTCATTTTAGATCATTTAAAACTATTTCATGGACAGTTTATTAATATAAGGTCGTATAATTTCGTCAAATTGAAACTAATGAAACTTTTGGTGAAATGAAGATCATTGTGATCCGTGCAGTGGAAGCAAGATGACGTATGTTTTCGTGGACATTTCTTTAATGATCACATTTCACACAAAACAAACACAAACCATGAAAGACAAGACATTAGCACGCGCATCTTAACAGAGTAGCATCTCTCTCATTATCATACAAATCGCAATGCACTATGGGATGTGTACCTAATCAGGCATCGACATCTATTATCCAAAAGAGAAGATAGAGTAATACAACTGCTACAAACTTGGTTTTGAAATTATTTTTGCATTTGATAGGATGAATACGCGGATTATTATATTGTATAACACTAAAATTATTGCAACTTAATTTAATTTTACTAATAAAATTCCAACTAAATTTGTCTTAAGAATTAAGCTAAAAGCATAAGCTATAAAATTTAAATATTTAATGTACAAAAAATGAATTTAAAATATTTTTTGGATTATTAACTTGGGCATCTCAAAATTTGAAGAAACGCCTAATGCAAGAGCTTTTACAGAATTCTAAAAATTAATATTAAAAGTAAATTTAATATTAAATATTTTTAATATAACATAAAAATGTTTTGAATATATAAAGGACACAATACGAACTTGTTTTATTTCTGATATAATTTTTTGTGAATTTCGGGAAATTTAAATCAAATGATAAAGCTTGATATCATTATGGAAGCACTCAATCATTATCAAACCTCAAAACAATGAAATCATTTTATAATACAGTTTTGCGACATCAGAAGAAATTTTTCACTATATTAAATGACAAGTAAATGTACCAGAAACCTATAAGGGGCTAATCCTTTAGACAAAGCTTTTATTTTGAAAAAATATTTTATGTAGACTGTTAGTGAAATGGTATTAAAAAAATCCTAGAATTAAAGTCATTATATGAAATATCCAGTATAGATAGACACATTTAGTTTTCAAGCATTTGTAATTAAACTGAGAATTTTAGTTAGCTACATTAAATTTAAGGTTGTATTTTCCGTACATGTAGTCGTTCACTTTTAAAGGAGTCCCTTTTTATGATCAGCAATTTTCCAGGAATACATATTTCTTCAATATATATTTTGTTTTTCATCACTTAAAGACAAGACATATTTAAACTTGAAATAAAATATGATTGAAAAATTTAAGCTTCTGATAGTTCTTTATCAAATTTATTCGTTGTTTTCCAGTTCATACTTCACTCAAATTTGTTTCTAAAATTTTAATTTTTATCTGCTTTGTTATCACTGCATTTAATTGCAATTTTTAAAAAAATACAGTCTAAATAAACATTCCAGAATGAATACTAGTGAATTTTGTACATTTTTTTTATCGAATTCAATTGTCTTAGAGGGACATTTTTAATTTTTAAAATTAAAAAATGAGAGATAATTAGGTGAGCTTGTAACATATAAATAATGTTCTTAAGTAATCAGTGTAAAAGTGGAAATGATGGAAATTTTAATTATTTCCAAATCTTACTAGTTTTGTTGAAATACGTTCGGATAAATGCATAAATCAACAATAAATGTAATTATTTTTAATTTTCGCGAGCCTGCATTGGGTATATTTTATAATTTTGTGTTTTACTGCTTGTGAATGTTCGAAAGGTCATTTCCCCAACTGTTAGGAAATAAAAAGCTATTAAAAGAATAGTGAATTATATCAGGACAGTAACATAACAAAAAAAATCAACGATTAGTTTTCAACAAATAAAAAATTTATATAATTTGTACTTTTCAAGTTATAGCTTTCCCATCATTATAAAAAAGTTAAGAACTTACCGAAAACCTACAGAAATTCTTCTTGTCATCTAACAAACAAACAAAAAATATTAATAATTAAAACAAAAAATGAAATCTACGTTAAGTTATCATGTGAGAACATTATCATTTTTAAGTCATTATTTGTCTTAATTAATTTAAGTCATTAACCGGTTTGAAACAATCACGAGACTTCTCTAGCGGTCTCTATCCCTCTCTCTATATATAATGATAATTTTTTTAAACTTTCATTTTCAATTTTTCTAACTTGCAAACAAAGTTTTGGAGCTCGACCGATTTTGAGATGAAATAACAGCTATGATGTCATAGTTCTTTTAAAACACGCATCTGCTTTCAAAAAAAGCACACATAATAATAAAGCAATACTAAAATCAGATTAAAAAAATATATGCTATTAAAAGATGTAGATGAAAATTGCCATTTATGCTTTATTCATTGTCTACGGGGTTTAGAGCTTCAATATTCATTGCCTGCTCGATTTTGAGCTTCAAACCCCCTGACAAAAACTAAATCATATTCTCACATGATAAATATATTTAAAATCTATACGCTACAGCTGGATGCTTAGCACATGATACAGAATCAATGTTTATATAATATATCTTTCAAAAAAATCTTATTATATATTTTATTATAAACGCTACCACATATATTTGACATACATGATAGAATCCAATTTATAAAGGAAATATATTTGCTCCCTTTATCACAAACAGGTTCACCTTTTCGCAATCGAATTCTTTAACCGCTTTATTAATTTTATCGAATTATGCCAATGGAGTGTTTATTCTCGTGCTTCAAACAATCTTAATTAATTAAGATGCTAATATAATACGTCGCTTTCTTTATTCACTTAATGTACATTTTTAGAATAAACAAGAATTGTAAGAATAATAAAATTTAAATTATCCTTTCTATATTTGGAATTGGTAAGTTGGCAGGCAACCAATGTATGTAAAATTGCATATCTCTTTGTTTATTTGAATGCTATTTCCTCACTCTTGATGGATTCGAACAAAATTTAGCGAGCATGCTTCTAAATATCTAGAAAACATTACCCCTCTTTACCCAAAGAGGATAAAATGGAATTTTAATATTTTTTTGCCGTAATTATTTATCACAATATTGTAATAAAGCTGTTTTTATGCTATCTTAAAATTCAAGACACTAGCTTTGCAGTAACATAAAATGCATTTCGGTACACCTTTTTCTCCAATTTTAATCAATTTAGAAATTAAATTAAGTATAATATCAACAATTCCATTTTTCTTTTAAATGTTAAAGCCTATTTTACTATTTATTCAATCTTTCAATCAAAAGTTTCCTCAATGAAAAAATCAATTAAATTTTCTTTTATTTTGTGGCATAAACATCTTTTAAGATGCAAACTCAATACTTTTACTTTTAAATAGTGTCTTTTAAAATTGTAGTAATTTCTTCTATTGTTTGACTTCGTTTTGACTCAGATCTTAACACTTTTTATTCAGCCATTTTGATATTATTTAGCGATTTTTAGATTTGCATTTATATTTTTTTAGCAATTATTTTTTGGATTGGGATCAAGATATAAAAATTTTATTTCACTTAAAAATAATTTTATATATTTGATATATTTATAAATTTATTATAAATATATTAAATTTAAATATAGTTTCTTATAGTTTTCTTCCCCATTTTTAGCATCGTGTTAATGAAGAATTCATGAATTACTGTTACTGTCATATTTCCAGGAATTAAAATTCAAATACTGGTTTTTGAATGTTTGATTAAGTATTAAAAAAAATTGAAAATTATCGTAACTTTTTTAAAAAGCATGAGTGTGAAAGCTTACTGCAAATTTTACATGGAGCCAAATTTATCTCCATAAATAAATTTATCCAAAAAAATTTTTTAATATATTAATATTTTCATTCGCATTGGCATTCCGTTGCATGCAAGTTGCATCTTTCTCACGAAAATGATTTACTTGAGCATTATCTAAATTTTGTGATTCCTGGAATTTTGCTTTACGACGATAAGTTAATATTTTATACGTTTTATATTATACTCTTATGTGAGTCAAATGAAATATTACTTCATGTATTAAATAGAGGGAGAATTAGGTATCCTAAATCCAGAAAATTTTATGTTTTCTTAAAAATGTTAATATCTTAAATTAAAATTTGATCTCTTAACGATACCAGCATCAATTTAGAATCTTCATTTCTACTATAGCCAAATACATTTTGATAAGTTTTAAAACGGGTAACTCCAAATAAACTTTTCATATATGTTCCAAGCGGTGAGATTAATAATGTCTTTAATCTGAAAGCTTTAGAGTAGAAACTAATTATTATTATTAATTACAGCTGAAGCTCCTAAAATCTCTTAACCAGTTGAATAAAGAATTCTAAAATTGTGTGATATAAAATTATATGCAGTTTCATTTAAAATCAGAATTTATTTGAAAATACAAATACATTATCGATTACATTTATATTTGAGATTTTCCATCTCACTTTATTTAACTGAAAAATTGAAAATAGTATTTGCAGCTGTTTTGCTTTTGAAACAGTGTCCATTATTTAAAAAAATCACAAAGATATAAGAGGTCAAACTCATTCTAAAATAATTAATATATAGCGCCGGAGCAGTAATTCGGATATAAGTCATAGAATAATATATGCTATAAATTTAAAAAAATGTGTAGCATTTTTTTGTTTTGTTTTAACTTTTTCCAAACAGTTGAAAACTTTTACATGTATATTTTAAAATGAAAAGGAATTAAATGTATTTTACATTCATAAAATATCGGGTAAAATATGAATTTTCTTATCAATACAATTTTGTAGCCCTCGAAGAGCTTCAGTAGAATGAACACATATTTAATTAAATATTTTTTAAATTTTATCTCTAGTATATAAACAACCCCCCCCCACACACACAGATATATATATGAACACTTTTTGAAAAACAAATTTTCTATTTTCTTTCCGTCAATTAATCATATCACTCAGCTTCTTAATTAAGGAGTCGTAAATATATTCGTCTATCATCAATTAAAAGGCAAAATGTCTCGCTTTTCTTAAACAACCAGACCATTTTTGCTTAATAAAAATTCTAGTAATAATACTAAAATGAAAGCAATTTTATTAATGTTAGCAAACCAGTTAACTTGGTGAAATAAAATTTAAAGCATAAATTAAAGTCGAGAAAAGTCAATGGTAATCTAATTTTGAAATTATATATATATTTTCTTATCTAATTTTATTTTATTGTATTAAGACCCGACCAACAAACAAGCAAAACAACAATATTTTAACAAGAACAACAACAAAAAAACATAACGTACATTTTTTTTTTTAATTTTATAATGAATAACCCAATAAATGTAGAATCTTAAGTAATGTAAGGTAAAATAGTATTGCACACTATGTCACATTCTCGCATTTCAATAATAATATCGTGTTTCAAATTTTGTCCCAATCGTTTTAAAATACCAAACATAGATAAGAGCCTCAGCGTTCAAAGCGCATTTTGAACTATCTTAATTTCATTATTAGTTCCGCAAACTCCACTCAAAGAAATCATACATAATCAAAGGATATCAAATTAAATACTTTCACTTCTATGTAATACAATAACACATATACAACTTTTTTGCAATCCAATCCTCCTTTTCCCATTTTTATTGAATTATATCCCTCAACTTCTTAATTAAAGCCTTCTGGAACAAACTCGGCCATCATCAATCAGCGGGCAAAATGCCTCGGTGTTCCCCCTTTCCCTCCCGGGAGACGGCGAACCTCCCCTTAAAAACTAGATCATATCCTGGGAAAGAGAGTCCAGAAGACAACAGAAGAAGAAGAACTGATAGAGTCAACAGCCATAACACACGGTAGCGCCACAGGGTGTATTACAAGTCCGTCCGCCCTCTTTCATTAAACCACCGATAGTAACACCGGAGTCAATATTGACATGCACGGCACGGGTTAGCTCTCATTACTGCTGTGGAGCCAATTTTCTGCCTTATCGGCTCTAGCGAACCTCCTAAAAGACAACAGACGCCGCAAACAAACGCGCCCTGATATAATATGCCAGAGGGGATGGCGGAGGATTTGGTGGCTTTAATAATGCTCAATAGGGTTGGGGACTCCCAAGGAGCCTGTTTCGTGATTTTCCACCTTTATTGGAGTTTTTTTCGTGTCTTTGTAATATTTTGCTGAAGGTTGAATCTGAAGAATGGACGACTGACGCGCATCTGTTTAAAAGACGCAAAAAGAATGGGATAAGGAGTTCGCCGGAGTTATCGGCAGCTAATGAGGGGATTTTAATGATCCTGTCAAGTAATAGGATATCTCGATTCATCTTGAAAATTATCGTGTATCAAATCAAGCATTCAATACGAAAAAAAAAAAATGTTAGATTTCAATCCATAAACAAGTGTATGTTTTGCATTCTGAAGATCAAGGTTCGTCCTTTATTTACAGATTATGAAAATATATTATAAAACAGGAATTTTATTTCTTACCAAATAATCCTTTTGTCGTTATTTCATTACATATTTCTTTATGTCGGTTGTGATTCTTTTTCAAGATTGTTGATGCGGTATTCACGATATTGTTTTAAAATCCCATCATCATGAAAATTATCATATAATACATCCTCATTATTGTAAAAAATGTTATAATGTTTTTCGTCTATGATGTGAGATAAAAATAGAATGATATAGTTCTTTATCATTCTATTTTATTATTTTAATAAATTATTTTCTTTAATTTTTGAATGTAATGATATGTAGTATGGTAGCGATTTTATAGCTATTATAAAACTCAAAATAACTTATGAACATAAATAACTCATGAAAGAGAATCTTAACAACGTTAACAAATGTTAAAATTTTACATGGATTCCTTCCAAGTATCTTTGTAGTATGATAAAAGAATAGAATTTACAGAATTCTGCTAAAAGATTCCTAATGATTCTACTGAGTAATGCTCTCAAATATATTGCAACTCTCTATTTTGAAAAATAACATAAATCAAGTAATTAAATATCAAATATATCACCCATCTTGAATACATTCTTTAAGTTGACCCAAATAAGTTTTCCTTCATTACGAAATTACATGAATCTCTAAGAAGATTACTAAGAATGTTATGTCATAATGATTTAGATATGTATTTAGAACAATATTTCAAGATTTCATCTGACTGTGTATTTGCCCGGTATTGTCTGAGATGAATTGATTCAGTCCTTCTTTTAGTATTAGATGTAGCTTGAGCCGCTCGTACGCCTTTTTGCATACAGGAATTTGTATTCTAAAACTTTAAGACTTTCCATCCTTATGATTTCCGTCGTTTAAAGGTCAAGTAAACGACAATTTATCCTAACTATAATAATTTGAATGATTTAATAAATGTCAAATGTTAAAGTAATTTCGAATAGCATAATCAGCAATTCTTATAACAGTAACGAAGAGATTTTATTGTAATGAATTAATAAAGTATAAAGGAACAGTTTATTTCAAAAGTCATTTTAATGGAATTGTAAAATTAAAAAGGAATAAGAAAAAAAAATAATTCTACATCAGATAACTTCGAGAAACAATACTAGTTTATATAAATTAAAATAAACGTTTTTGGCTGAAATGTTCTTGACATTTTAATACATAGCTTTGCAATTTATTTTAAAACAACTGGATGTGTGTTTTGTTATGTGTAGTATGTGGATGGATTAAAATAATTTAATTGTATTTGACCATTTAAAAAAAAATTAAGATTAACGATTATTTTATTTCGATTTTCCGAACAATATATTGCACAATTTTTAAGACATCCAGAATACACGACTGTTCAATACAAATGTTCGCTCTGATCTGTCAATTCGCATATATTTTTCTTCCAAGCTCTGAAGTTATGTTGTGTTACGACCACGTTGAAGTATGCACAACTTATTTTATTAAATTATTTATTTATTATTTTATAAATAACCCAGCACAAATTATTTTACAAAATTCGATACCCTTGGAAATGGTTTTAGTAAAATAAAACCATAAAAATCAGATTGCAAATGTTCTACACAGATAAAAATAATTTAATACTATTTTAACTGGGAGCGGTGGTCTGGTGGTAACGTCTCGGCTTCGGAACTGGATGGTTTCAGGTTCGAGACCCGATTCCACCGAAGAACCGTAGTATAAGCGGGTCTGGTGCACGTTAAACCATCTGGGCCATATGTCCTTCCTCTGGTGTAGTGTGGTGTGGATAGGGGATCCCAGCTCAGGTGTCGTTCTCGTCATCTGACTGAGGTTCAAATTTAAGAGGTCCGTTCCCAACTTACCCTAGTGTTGGTTTAAAACGATTGGTTTATTTAATATTATTTAAATGCGGTACTGAGAACACTATTTTTAAAGTCTCAGTTAATAAAATACATGCATCTGCAAGACCAACCAAACACATAAATGGATATAATGTCATGTGCTATGAAGTCATGTAATTTCTATTACTACTAGTTGTACCACGGACTCTCGCGGATGAAATTAAATGTATGCATTTAATAAGGCCACCTTTCACACCTTAAAGAATGTTCTATAATATTGTTAAGATATTTTCACTAAATGTATGACATTCAGATTATCGAATTATTACGTGGATATATCGCATACCTTGTTATTAACTATCTCGTGAGCTAACTTCATTTTTATACTAAAAATATCGCTGATAAACTTGATGGGGTTCTTATCCTATTTGGTCTGCTATATTTAGATAAGTCTATGAGCCAGAAAATCATGATAAAGCAGTCTTCTGTTGATCGAAATGATCACGTAGTTCATGAAGTAAAGTTCGATTTTTCTTCAGAATATTGCAGTTTGTTGTAGGAATTTTAGAAGAAATTGACTCATATTATGTTTCTCTAGGCGAAAGCTCTAATAAATTTTCAAATATCAGTCCTACTGCAACCAAACAATTTATTTCTAACATTTACACCAGTCTACTCGTTTTAACACGCTATTTTTATAATCTGATATGCTACACGTAAATTTCAATAATCAGTAAATTTTAATTTTTTATAAATTGGCAAGCCAAATGTAAATTTGAATAACCTGTAAATTTAAATTTTTTTTATATATAACATTTGAATAATCTTTAAATTTTAATTTTTTTATATGTGACATTTGAATAATCTGTAAATTTTAATTTTTTTATATATGACATTTGAATAATCTGTAAATTTTAATTTTTTTATATATGACATTTGAATAATATGTAAATTTGAATTTTTTTATACATGACATTTGAATAATCTGTAAATTTTAATTTTTTTATATATGACATTTGAATAATCTGTAAATTTTAATTTTTTTATATATGACATTTGAATAATATGTAAATTTTAATTTTTTTATACATGACATTTGAATAATCTGTAAATTTCAATTTTTTATAAGTTTACATTGTATATTTAACTTTGAATAATCTTTAAATTTTAGATTTTTTTGTAAGTTGGTGTGTTGTCTGTAAATGTGATGAAACTAACGGAGGTGTCACACTGAATCTTTCTAGCGTACACTTGGAAAAATTCCTCTTCGTATTACTGAAAAAAATGGAGACATTAGCGCGTAAATTAGACACATAAATTTGAATAATCAGTTAATTCTAATTTTTTATAAACTGTCAAACCAAATGTAAATTTGAATAATTTAATTGTAATTTTTAATTTTTTTTATATATAACATTTGAATAATCTGTACATTTTAATTTTTTTTTATATATAACATTTGAATAATTTTTAAATTTTAATTTTTTTATATATGACATTTGAATAATCTGTAAATTTTAATTTTTTTATATATGACATTTGAATAATCTGTAAATTTTAATTTTTTTATATATGACATTTCAATAATATGTAAATTTTAATTTTTTTATACATGACATTTGAATAATCTGTAAATTTCAATTTTTTATAAGTTTACATTGTATATTTAACTTTGAATAATCTTTAAATTTTAGATTTTTTTTTTTTTGTAAGCTGGCGTGTTGTCTGTAAATGTGATGAAACTAACGGAGGTGTCACACTGAATCTTTCTAGCGTATACTTGGAAAAATTCCTCCTCGTATTATTGAAAAAAATGGAGACATTGGCGCGTAAATTAGACACATAAATTTGACTAATCAGTTAATTCTTATTTTTTATAAACTGGCAAACCAAATGTAAATTTAAATAATCTGTAATTTTTAATTTTTTTTTATATATAACATTTGAATAATCTGTAAATTTAATTTTTTTTTTATATATAACATTTGAATAATCTGTAATTTTTAATTTTTTTTATATATAACATTTGAATAATCTGTAAATTTTAATTTTTTTTATATATAACATTTGAATAATCTCTAAATTTTAATTTTTTTTTATATATAACATTTGAATAATCTGTAATTTTTAATTTTTTTTATATATAACATTTGAATAATCTGTAAATTTTAATTTTTTTTTTATATATAACATTTGAATAATCTGTATCATTCATTTCCCTTATCTCAATCACTCCTTTTTTAAGTTATCGCTTTTTACATTCCTGTGAAATTACAGATTATCAGGTGGTCAGTTCTTTAACAGACATATTTCAAAATTTGACATGACACTACACTTTAAATGATAAAACTGTGAACTAATTTTTTCCCCAAGTTGTTATGTTTTTCAACATACAAGCTTGAGTAGATACCGATAGGCGGTCAATCTCTGATGGATTTAGTTCCAAATTTGTTGCATAACTAGATTTTAGATGCTATTTCTTTGTGCTAAATTTTATCGATTTAACTCTTTTCATTTTTCGGTTATTGTGCGGATGTGTATTTTGAGAGTCAAATAAAAAGATCTTTTCTGAATATAATTTGATAAGATTTGATGAATGGGTTTTGGAGTAAAATCTATAAACCAATACATCATTCTAATTCAAAGTGTTTTTTATTTATCATAATCACAGACTGACAAACAAATAGAAATAATTCCAAAAATGTATTTTCCGGATTCAGAGAGGTCCAGAAGCCTAGAGATTCATAAAAATCTCGAGTTCAAAGATTTTATAATGCATATTTTTTGTACAAGAAGATAAGAAATAATTCAAAATGTTCTTAAGGGCAGATTGTACGAAATTTGGCAGTATATTATTTCCCGGGTAGAATGAATTCACTAGGAAAAAGTTTTGCAATATTTAAGGTAATTTCTTTGTACAATAAAATTTAAAATTGTTAAAACATTACGCTTTCTCTCAGACGTGTCTGCCAATTTTTAACGCACGAAGATAATTTTAACTAAACAAAGAATGTTTCTAAGAATTAATTTCAGATTCAAAGCCTATTATTGATATCAATTTTTGCGCAATTCCATTCTTTGCAGTATATATATTTATTTAACTATATATAAAATACAATTTTTACTTTTTATGAAAACAATTTTTACTACATATAAAATACAATTTTTACTGTATATAAAACAATTTTTACTATATTTAAAATAAAACTATATCATATAATATTTTTATTGTTTATTTACTGGAATTTTACTCATGTGATTTGAACCGTATAAAAAAAACACTCCCCGTTGGACACTATATTCCTTAAGCATGTATTTCAAAAATAAAATAGATAAAAATGAATCCTAAACTTTTATCAAGCTTCATTTTTTCGGATAAGAGGATCGAATGCTTTTTTTATTGTTATTGTTGAATAATATTGACAGAAACCGTAGAGTCTCAATATGCCATTGGTGGCCAGGACACGCGAAAACTTTGGTATGAGCCAAATAATTTTACCATACTATTCGACAGTCAAGAATTTTTTTTTCGTCATGCGAGGTACTAATTTGTTTATATAAATAATTCGTAATTTGAGTTATTTTCTATTTGCTTTATTAAAATTATTTCACTTTCCCTCGATGATTAGAAATCTTTCTTATTGAAAAGTTTTCATTTGTTTCGCTTTTTGTTTCTCCTATGAAGATCTCATTGAGATTAGAAATTAAAAGTTGAAGAGCGAGTTCAAAGATTGCAATGTAACGCTTAAATTATTTTAATTACTTTGTATGATGAAGAAACTATGTTCTCATCGCACAAATTAAAAATTCCAAACTCTCTTGTAAATAAAGATTTTTAGTGCTTCAAAGACTGAATGCCTTTGATCTTAAATTAAATTTTCGTCTCAAACTAGAAGTTTGAATTAAAAAAAATATTTAGCTGCTTAGATCTTCCAATTCTGAAATTAATTCGAAAACACACTGTTCCCTCAATTGGAAATTGTTTTACAACCCCTTACTATGAAAAAAAAGGCAGTAATGTTACGGTAATTGGCACACAATGAATCTTTGTTTATTTTTATTTAATATTTATTATCTGTAAGTCATCCTGATAAAAATAATGACTTAATGAATTTTCTCCGAAGTTAAAGAGGTTAATTCTGTAACGTATTCTTGAAGATTATCTTTTCCTGTTCTTAATCTTTTCATCCTTTAAAATGCGTGAGTATTATGCAAATTAATATTAAGAGAGATGAAATTAATTTTGAATTCATCTTTCTTAAAAAATGACTCGCGGGAAATTGCAATAAAGAAAAGAAATATTTTTATATTTTGTTGTAATTATTCGCTACATAAATAGTTTTTAAATCTTCTAAATATAAAAGTAATAATCGAAGCAGTTTTATTGTTAATAAATAGTATTTAAATAAGAGCTTAATTGAAAAATTTGTTACTGCTTTCAAACAGAAAATATCAATTAAATACATAAATAACCTTTGAATTTCTCTATAGGGTTAATGATAATGTATATGTACATTGCACTTTTTGATGAATTCTGAATCAATAAATTTAATTATAAAGAGGACAGCGTTTAATTTTTTTTATAGTATATGCTATAATTTTTTTTATTTTTAGTACATATCAAATATTAAATCATTAGAGTAGTTTTTGGATTATTTTATACATTTATAGTTCTATTTTGAACCATTTTTCTAATTAATGATCGATACTAATTTAAGTTTTATTTCATTGCTATGTGAAATATTATTATTATTAATATAAAAGTTATGAATATTAAGATTGCAGAGGAGTAAAACGTTGACAATTGCTTATTATTAATTTATAGTTGATTTTTCAGCATGCACAGTATGTTTTTGTGGCATTTATTAAAATAGTTTTGGTGTTTTGTATAGAAATATGATAGTTATTGCACTGAATAGTTAATAAATAAATTTTGACACGTCATGAATCTACACTTTGAATGCATATCGATGTAACTGTAACAGGGACAAAATCAGGAAAAAGTAAAGAACATCTGGTGTCATAATCTCATGGGAAAAATATCGGTGTTTATTATTTGAAAATTAACTGCTCCTTCTCTTATACATAACACTATAACTTTAATTTCTTATTAATCTTATTAGATGTACAATCAACTCTCTTTAGATTGGTTTGTTATATTTTTTTCTATAATTTATGAATAGCATATTTACTTGAATTGTAACAGGAATATAAAAATAAATGGCAGAATAGAAAATATTACTTTTCTTCTTATCGATTATTAACTTAATATTTTAAAGAGGTTTATAAAAAGATTTCACAAAGGATATTATGAAATAAATTAAAAAACAAGAATTAAACATAATCTTCATTACTTCAGTGTCAAATGTTGAAGAAAAACTTGATTTTAAATATTTCTTAAAACGATGAAAACCATTTAATCTTCATTAGAGATATTGCGAATTTAGAGAAAAGAAATCCAACGAAAATTAAAATGACATGATTAAAAAACAAAAATTTAAATTTAAAGTTAGTGTGAAATGCATCTTTGTGCAATAATATTTCCAGGAAAAATTTGTTTTTATAACTAACATTAATTTTTTAATATAAATATTTTTATTTATAAATAACACTTAAAGGAAATCACATATTGTGACTGATTTAAAAAATTAAATATTTAAAAAATGCCGCTAAATAATATCTCCATCTTTCAAACTGTGTTAATGTGATTTTTTTTTACTTTAGTCTAAGGTTTTCTCTTGAAGGCAAACAGACAAAAACACTTTCCATTTTATTATTTGTGGATATTTGAATCTTTTAATTAACTGTATTTTCCACTAACTAATCCTTTTCCGATGTTTCAGACTTTCTATCAGAGTGATGTATTTCGTTATTGAATTCAGTTTTAAAAATGATTGATTATAGTCTATTGCATTGAAACTAGCCGCCTTTGGTGACCAGCTTATTCGCCAAGATTATTGACTTTTTTAGGCAGTAAAGCCATTAATATTAAACGCTTTTTGTTAACATTTTAAAATGTTATTTGATACATCTGAAAGATACGAATTTAATTAAATCAGTTTACTGCAAATTACTGGGGTGCAGATAAAAAATGTATAAATTGCAAAATAAAAACGTAAGCGAAACTCCTCTTTCAAATTGAATGTTCAAAGAAGCAATGTTTTAATCTTAGTTTTAACTTTGGCAAAAGCACTCGATAGAGCGTTTTAATGGCTAAATTTGAATTTCATCATAAAATTGTTTTTGATTAAAATCAAATAAAATTATAAAAATATTTTAAAAAATCTAAATGTTATCATTAAAATATAAAAAGGCAGGTTCTATAGGAAAAAATTCCGAACAAACTATCGAAACTGGTCAAATTAAATTTACATAAGAAAATTTTGTAAAAAGTGTGATTGCCATATTTGGCAACTTATTGTCGAAAAAACATTAGCAACTTTTTATATTAAAATTATGAATCCACCTCCGATTAATATGAGTTTTATCGCCAAGATTATGAGATATTCGTTAAACATTTGATTGAATTAAGATAAAAAAAAATTATAATTTAAATTAAAATTATAAATGGGGAGAAAAAAATTTAAAAAAAATAACTTTTAAAAAAATTCATTAAAATTATAAGATGAATTATAAGTCCATTGTACTTATCTCAAGTTCAAAATCTAATTTATTCTATAATCTCTAAAACTCTTATTTTAACTGTTATTAAAAAAGAATATATTTATAAGTTGGATAAAATATATAATACAGCTAGAAAATAGAATTGATTTGACAGCACCAATGTTTTCTATCAATATTTTAAATGTTACGCTTCTTGCAGGTTTAGCTTAAACCTCATCAACTAGCTGGGGCTAAATTTTATACTAGCTCCGGTATATCATCAATCACTACTGACTAGGTTATCGCAGAAGATATATCCATAAAATCTGCTGTCTACGTAGGTAGTAACAATTTAAACTTCCGCATGGATTGCCTTTTGTTGATAAGTACTGATGTTGATATCGTTCTAAACTGAAAAATTTATAATGTAAAATCTTTATCTAAACTTTCAACTCATTAAATAAATCTATCATTAGTCATTTTATGATGCATTATCTGGTTTGGCATTTGCGAATTTTATAATTGTTTTTCGCTCAACCATAAGTTGCTTTCATAAAGGAAATTAAATCCTGCTTTTGTCATATTTTAACTTAAACACAATGTTTCAATTTTATCAAGAATTTTAGGACATGAAATGATTTCGGTCTTTTGGCCTTTTAAGATTGTGATATGATGAAATAGTAATAATATAATGATTAAGTAATTTTTAGATCTGATAAATCCGTAAAAATTAAATTAAGACCCATATTTTATCAATTTGGAAAAGAGTTTTAAAACTTTTTAATCAGTATAGAAATTTAAATCTTTACCCGTTGACGTAAAATAAATGCTTGGAATGCAAGAAAACAATTTTAATTTAATACAAGTAATAATAATAGCTATTTATTTTGTGTCAACGTATGAAAAAATATTTAACTCATGTTAGAATATTTTTAACGAATAATAGAGAGTTTCAAACGATTTATTTTTGATACACACGTGAGTTGAATATGAAACTGAAGCATTGCCAGCTAGGGAATAGAAACTGCTCTTCGAATTACAAATAAGAATAAAAAATTAAATAGAAAAAGTTATAGAGCGACAATAAATAAATGATGCTGCTTTTTGATTCAAATAATATTTATTTAATATTTGCATATATTGAAAAAATAATAATATTTTGTTTCAAAATAGTGTAGTAGTTTCTGGATAATTTATTTATTATATAGTTTTAGAAGTGGTTTATTTTCTTCTGAAATTTATTAATAGAATAAACATCACTTTATAGATAATAATGGAATAAATATGTGTTTTTGCAATATCATTATGGTTTTAACCTAAGGGTTTTCATCAGATAAGTTTGAATACAACATAACAATCGAAATCAATCCATTTATAAAATTTTCGTTACTTTTCATAAAAACTTTTACAGCCGATTGTTCTTTAATAGAAACAGAAAGAATATTATTTTCTCTTATTTTCTTATATACAATCAACTACTTTGCGTGTTTACATTTTAACTTTCGTTATCGGATATATATGTCTTGTGGAGTGTATACGTTAATTATCATACTGCATGTATTGTTTTCTATAAAATGTCTTTCGCTGTAATTTATTGATAACCTAAAACGAAACTCATTTCTTTTGAATAATATAAACTGAATTTCAACAAGTATTCATTTGGAACATGTTCATGTTCTTGAGTACAGAGGTGGACATTACAATAAAGATGCAACCAGTAGAATTTGGTGGCAGAGGGTTGTCGCTTTTAACATAATAATGTGTAGGATTTCGTTGCAATAAAGAGATTAATATGGAAAGTTTCGTAGGATAGCAAAAAAGAATTTTTATATTTTGGATACCATCTCTCTGGCCTCTTTAATGAAGTAATTTAAAAATTAAATAATTTGGATGTAAGAACCACATACCAAATTTTACTTATCAAACTTTTGAATTTTTCAGTTCTCATGCATATGAATAAATATAAAATAACTCTTTGATGAATTTGGTCCAAAATTAATTATTCCTGCTATAAAATCGTATTTCCGATATCTTTCTATAATTTGGCACTATTTAGAGTTAACTGTATATGAAATTGCGAATGGATCGATGATTAATTATTTCTTGACAGATTTGGTAGAATATTTTGATACAAAATCTTTTTTGGAATAAAACATGAAACTGGATAAACATTTCTTTAACGAATGACAGAAAACACCAAACTGTTTTTTTTTATATTCACATGAAATTGAATCGATAAGTTTTGATTTCAAGATTACGATCAAAATATAACTTTTTTACCAGCTGCATTTTTCAATTATTGTGTTTGCAAATACATAAGAAAAAAACCTAAAAGGTAATCAGAAACAATTCTAAAAATTGATTTGGCATCCTAATCAATATTAGAATAAGAATTGATTATTGAATTCCTAATAATAATTGATTTGGTGCAATTCTAAAAATTGATAAGATTATCTAAGAACAAAAATTTTTATTCAAATATCACAATCAAATTTTTCAATGATAATAATATTTTTGCGTCTCACTGTTGATATATGAAAAAGTAAAAATGAAATAATACGGTTTAATTAAAATTATATTTAGTCAGAAGAATTATCAATAGATTGAGATTTCATGATACTCACTTACCTTGAGAAGACACGTACACAAAAATAAGTGACTTATATAATAATGTTTTTAGAAAGACTTTCTCTAAACTGCATCACGTAAAAATCTTACAAAACACTCAACAGAATAGATCGTTGTACTTTAAGCTACCAAATTTAATACCTATTTACTTTTTAAGTATAAGGTGTTTAATATAATAAGATAATTTATTTTAATTAATCAAAAATCAATCCAAATTTTATTAATTTTTAATAACTCCAAGTCATAGTAATGTACAAAGTAATCCAATGTGAAAAATAATGTACAAGGTAAAATACAAAGCCATTTGTATTTTACTTCAAAATTCAAAAAGTTGATTTATTGTTGTAATGAAATTCAAACTAATTTCATAACTTCGTTAAATCTTTCACACTTGGCTCTTGGAATATTAATGTAATGATAAAATAATTACTTTCCGTTAACATTGCTTTATAAATTACTTAAATTTAAAGTAGAATTTTCTTATCTGATTTTATCATTATGAATAAATTTTTAGAACTCTACTCTTTCTTTCAATTCCGTTTTGTAAGAGCAGTTATATACAGAATGTTATTATTGACTCTATCAAAAAATACGAAGGTAAGAAAGACTAATAAAGGTTTAAACATTATTATCTAACGATTTTTTTGTCTAGAAGCTCTTACGATATTTTTTTTTTGTATGTTGAAAGCAATAAGACCATAACAGTACTAAATAGTTTTGGAGAAAAAAATATTTATAAACTTTATTTCTATTTCATAAATAATTAAATGTATTATACAGAGAATGTGTAAATATTTTGTACAATTTAGAAGCTGAATTAATCAGAAATTTAGCTTAAAAAATATATTTATAATATTTATTATATTTATTCTTTGAAATATTTTTAGTTTCTTTAGTTTCTCTAATTTTTGTATTAAAGAAACAGAAAATATGTCTAAATAGAAACAACTATCCAAATTAGAATAAAAAATATCATATTAAATTTGCTAAAACTTTTTATTGATGCCAAACACTTGTATTTAGTCTCTATGCTTAAATCCCGAATTTCTCCATGAAATACTCTATTCGTGATGATACAACAAAATACAATATACCATTGGCGATGCCAACTGTAATAAAATAAATTATATACCTTTGACATATGGCATTTTGACTTAATATTATACTACTGTAGAAAAATTTTTAAAAAATAACTGTAACATTATTTTTTATTTTTTAATAAATTAAGTGAATCTCTCTTGAATAAAAATTTTGTTTTCACTGTATTCTTTTGCCCAACCTTCAACAAGTATGGGTATACGTTTCTGTCCTTTCTGGCGTTATATGTTGCTGATCCCCTAGCTGCCTGGAAACCGTTCGCCGCAGGACTTGATCAGAGTAAATCCCTTAACTGCCCTGGCTCTGACCAAGGCAATATCAACACTTCTAAGCTTTCTTTTTTTCCATGATAGTTTAAAGCAAACCCGTGGACGTAACGAGTCGTAAAGAAACACGATATAGTTACGAGATAGAACGGAACGGTTTTGGAACGCATTGCTTTGCTTCGAAAAGACACATTGATTCGGCTCGTAAGAAAGGGAGGCATGGCCTGCAATTCCATTTCGTAGAAGACTTTCAGACATGGGTGGAGTGTAAATTTTCAAATTAAATTTGCAGTTGTATTCTTTGGATATTGGTGCCTGAAATGTTTTGTATGGAAGTATTGAAAAAAATTGGTTTCAACTCATTTTCTAAAAAGTTAAACAGCAATTACAATTTAAAATATCACTTTTTAGATTACAATTCAATTGTAATTTGGAAAAATGTTAAGTTAGATATTTTTGAAAGACGTTTTTTTTGGAAATATAAATATATATGGATTCTTTAAATTGTTATTTAATTGTTTAGAAATCATTAAATATTAGTTTAAACTCTGTATTCGAAAATAAATTGTGAGTTTCATTCTCAGACATGAATAACTACGAACATTTTCTGAGGATAAATCTTTTGTGTATATATATATATATATATATATATATATATATATATATATATCCTTTTATAGCTACATATAGTTCATGCATATGTCAACTGGAATAGCCAACAATGGCTACGAACATGATTCATAATGTCAAGCGTTCGGATCTAAATTACGATCTGTGGATGAGTGATTGAAATGCATGAATGAAGTCCGCCAAGTAAAAAGGTTTGTGACGCATGAGTAGCTAATGCGTAAGATAGGCCATAGATGGCGCTACTGTAAAACAAGAGACGTTCTCTCGGCTTAAAATCGCGGTATACGTCAGCAGACTTGTCTATGACCGCAATTAGAAACAACAACAAAAGCGTGAGATAGTATATCGCATGATTGTTTTCCTTGTGATTAGCAGCAGTCATATAAAACCTTTATAATAATTTAAAAGAAATAAAACTTTTTTATATTTTATTAAGATTTGTCACGTTTTTTAAGAAAATTATAATGATTCTTAAATAAAGCAATTGTTTTTAATAATCGTGTTTTACAAAGGATTAAGTCATATTGTAATAGTATCTCGATATATAAAGAATAACCGAAGAATTTTAATCAACAACTAAACGGAAATTCCACATAAGAATTTATAGATATTTTTTCATCATTGTAAAATAAGAACTGTTTACATAAAATGTAAAATATAAAAGGATAATCGAAAGAAGTAAACCGAGAATGAAATAATTCCTTATTAAGTCTATTATTTGGTTTTATCTTTTAGAACTCTCTATTTTATTGTTGTTTAAATCAAATATAACATATTATTTAGTCATTTTTTATATAAGATGATTTCATAGAATAGAAAGGGAACGAGAAATTCATTTCTTAATGTTTATTTTCGAATATAAAACTGCCATTTTCAGAATTTGTTCGTAGAATAGCTTGTAATTCTTTGCTACGAATTTCGTGGAATTTATGTTACTGGCTGGCAAACTAAAGTTTAAAAAATGCAATTTCAAAGTAAACTATTTTTAGAAGTTGTATTTTAAGTTCTTTGGAAATAAATTGTGAAATAGGAGAGGCTTCTCGGAAGATGTTAAGAATATAAATTCAGACAAATTTTTAGCGAATTTATCGATTCCATTGAGTGAAACATTTTCTTACAGCTTGAGATTAAATCAACTCCTATTTTGAAATTTCTATATTTTTCAGAATAGGAGTTATATAATTTTGAGATTTAAAACATATAGTTCTTGAATTAGAAACTAACAACGTTTAATTTTAAATAAATTTCTTTGTTATTATTAATTATTTCATAAATTAAATAAAATATTTGAATTTCCAAAAATTATAATAAAATCTGTTAAAAGATCATATGCTTGATTTTCGATTTCATTCCGATAATTTATATACTTCAATCAGTTGTATTTTTCTGTCTAAAAATTTATATATTACATAATGAATAATAACAAATTATATAAATTATATAAATAAATAATAACAATATTTTATATAATAAATGTTGCAAGTAATTTATTTTCTTCAAAAAATATGAAAAAAAAGTTGAATTTTATGCAGACAAAATTAAATATATTTACATATAAATAAAATAAACAGACATGAAAGATGTCGTATTGCATTATATAATGATGTTAAAATATAAATCATAGGAAAATATATAATTACCTTGAACTATAAATTAATTAATGTATTTGAATTTCCAATAATTCATTCCGATAATTTGTATACTTTAAACTTTTGTATTTTTATGCCAAATAATTTGTTTATTCCATAACAAATATTACATTTCATTGGTTTTTATTCAAAAATATAAAAAAAGCTGAAATTAAATGCAGATTGATTTAATTGCATTCACAAATATATAATGTAAATAGAGAATAAAACTGTCATAAATTACTGAATTTCATAATGTTGTAAAAATATAAAAGTTGCTTTGAAATACAGAATAAGAATTTTTTAAAAAGTAAGTATCAGATATATAATTTCAATTAATTCTATTTTTTGGAGTTAAATTTTCCTGAGAATTTAAAGAGTTAAATTTTCATGATATTTAGAGTTAAAGTTTCAGGGATATTTTTCAAATTTTCATGTTTTATCTATAATTGTTCCTGAATTGTTTTAAATGGTAGAAAATTTTTGCAACTAATAAATTTCTTTTGAAGATCATTTTCAGAAATTTATAAATATTACTTGTTCAATTATATAATGAATTTGAAAAATACCAAAATATTTTATTATTTTTTTTTCAGCTGCCTCATCAGATCCGTTGGTTCCCTCTTTCGCAGAACCAATTCAAAACGTGACTGTAGCCGCGGGCAGGGAGGTGGTGCTGCCATGCGTTGTAGACAACCTCGGCACATATAGGGTATGTTAATTTTATGAATTCTTATGATTTATAGTATTCAATTAGTAATCCTCTAAATAATAAAAAACATGAATTTCTAGAAAGATAACTTTTCATTCTAATATAAACGAGAATCATAATTGCCAAGTAGGGTAAAGTAGACGTCACATTCTAAACCCCTGTTTCATTTAAACTCGAATTAGTTCTTATTTAGTTAAGGATTAAGGGACTCTGTCAGTCAGTTTTGCGAATTATTCTCTTAGGATTGTGAGGATTTTTATGCATATATACTAAAATATAAATATTAAAAATACTATTGAAAATCTCTTTAAAACGAAATGCATTAATTAAAAAAATTGAAAGATGCATAGTTTTTAAACATTTCAAAATATTCCAATGGACTTAATTTTATTTCTTTCAATTATTTTTTTCTTATTGTCCTATAAAAATATATTTGCAGCAAAAATGTGTATTATTTTGTAAGTGCAATTAAATTTTAATTAAAAAAAATATTTTTATGCACATACACTAAGTTTTCCTAAATTTTTTTATGTTCTTCTGAACTAAAATTATCTTTTAGCAAACGAAAAAAAAACTCTAAACGTAAAATGCATATCCAGTTTTGTTTATTGTTTAATGAAATCTTCATTATCGATTTTATTTTTTTATTTTCTCAAAATTTAATACACCTGGAATATTTCAACCTAATTTGGAAATTATTTAAGAAAAGTCATTAAAATTTACTTTCTTTCCTAGGCCCTTCGAGTATTTGCTTTATTAAATATAAATTTTATAATGGCATTTTAGTCGAATGTAAGCATTATTTTAGCAATGAAAGAGGAAAAGGAAAACTTTATATTTTTACCCATTTTTGTTTATTTTAAAGTCCACTGTCTTCTTAAAACAAGCGAAATGACACAGTCATCACATTGAAATTCAAAAGTTAATTTAATATTCAGTTTCGTATAAACTAACTGAGCATTTCGAATTTTCTACTCTAACTTCAAGCTAATAATAATAGCATAAAATATTTTTCAAGTAACATCAAAATTTAACTCAATTCATTTCAATGTTTTCAATTTCATTTCTGTGCATTCACTGCCTTATTTTTTAGCATGTTTAATAAAAACTAGTATTCATCATCTTTCAAATCGAGGTTTTGAATTATAAGATTTTTTATTGATCTTAAAACATTTTGTTAGATTTATGGCAGAAACGGTTAAATTTAAAACTTCTTCAGAAAAAAGAAGAAGAAAAAAGCATGCAAAATCAGGTGCGTAGAGCATTCGCATATTTCAGTTTTTGTATTTTTATGATTTTTGATAAATTCTTAAAATTGAAAATAAATATGAATCCCTTTGAAATAAGAAAAATTCTTAAATATCCTTTGGAACCAAAACTCCACGTGAAGTTAATAAAAGTAATAAAATACAGGCAATATAATTGAGATGAATAAAGAAAACAAAAAAGTAGAACAAATGATTTATATTCTTAAATAATGCATTTAGAAATATAATTTCAATAATTTTTTTTGTTAATTAATGTGTTGAGTTGTATGAAAAAGATTTTGACTGTTTTGAAAGTTGATAATGAAGAGTTAAAAATTATTTAATTAATTATAAATTAATTTTTTTTGTATATATTATTTTATATATTTTTTCTGTACACAGAAAAATGTTTCATGTTTCCATTCAGAAAATTTCCAGATATTTGCTTAGTTCTAAATTTAGAAAGAGTATGGGATAAATTTAGAGGAAATTTTAAATAAAGACAATTATTTTGGAAATGCAAGTTTAATGCAGGAATATTGTGCAAGAACAACCAGTTCAAATTCAACTCTTTAGAAATGACCGTACAGAGAATACTTTAGCCTAATAATTGAGATATACAGGGTGTTTATAAAGTCCCGGACCCATTTTGATGTTTAATAACTCATAAAATAATAAAGATAGATTTAAATTAATAGCATAAATGGTTAATAGACTCAAAAAGTTTCATGACCCTTGCCAATGAACATCCACGTGTGCCCCCTTCGTCGCACGGAGAATATCAAGTCGATAGTCAATTTCACGCCAGGTAGCGACAAGCATGTCGGCATCCACAGAGCCATTTGCGCACTTTATGGCGATTAACAATGCCAGAAACAGGAAAGGATGCTTCATCGGAGAACATTATGCTCTTCAGAAAATCAGCAGCATCTTCTATCCTCCTTAGCATATCTGTTGCAAAGGCCATCCTCCTAGGTCTATCGTTCGGTTCCAAAACTTGAACAATTTGAACTTTGTATGCATGCAGTCTTAATTTTTTCTTAATAACCTTGTACACCGTCGAAATTGGCCTATCCAATTCTGTTGCCGCTGATCTCACAGATATTCTAGGATTGTGTAAAAATGTCTCTCTGACACGCTCAACATCAAAATCACTTGTGCAAGGACATCTGGAACGTTTCTTATCTTCGATACTTCCAATTTCTAGAAAATTCTTTTTCCACCGCAAGGTGCTGTTTTTGGATGGAGGATCTTTTTGGTAAATTCTTCTGAAATTTCTCTGTGCTTGCACTTTCGATTTCATTTCTATGAACCACCATAAAATCTGTGCTTTCTCTTGTGGTGTATGCATTCTCCTTAATATCCACTCGAATAAAACATCACATACAAAAGTACTACATAGAACAGACACATCAAAAGCAAAGATAACATTGCAATAGTTGACAAAAACAAAAGAGAGAAAAATGCAATTAATAAGCAGACAGTATTTAGAAAAGTACAGATATTTAGACTGGAAAATGAAGTTATCTGAAATTAACCACACGCGCAGACGATATTTACAAAAGTAAAAATATTCAAACCTGAAAAGGAAAATATATGAGTTATTCCATCAATAAATGTCATAAGTGTGTTTATATCTTTATTATTTTATGAGTTATTAAACATCAAAATGGGTCCGGGACTTTATAAACACCCTGTATATAGCTTTCGTAAACTTCATAGACAGCTGCAATGGGTTCTCGACCAACCTTTAGAATTTCTGATTTATTTCTTCTTCAGATAGAATCATATTATTTGTTTTCCTTGAGAATTGTAATTTAGACAAACGAATGGTTATTTAATTAAAGTGGAAATATGAATTGTCAGAACGTTTACTTTATAAATATTGGAAGTGTTGACTGAAGACAGTTGAATTAAAACGTGATAGAGATATGGAATTTTGGTGTTAAAACATAACACTATATTTTATTCATAAAATTCATTGTGTATTTGGCTTAATTTGCTCTACTTCACAAGGACAAAGAAATTTCCTTTTTATTTTTTCCAAGATTCTATACAAAAACATTGTTTTCTTGTACATATTATTTGCACACTTTTTTCTTTTAGTTTTCATGTATTTGTCCTCACACATAAACAGGCAAACAGATATAATTTCATAAATTCAATTTTCAAATCATCAAGAACTCTTGTTTCTGAAAAGCAATTGTTTTTAAAGGCTTTTTGTATTATTTTAGAAAATATTATATCAGATATTGTAACGTGGAAATAATTCTAAAGTCATGAGTTCATTGCTTTATTATATATGCAATTTTCTTTCAAAACTCTAGATATTACCTAAACTTTTATAACGATTTCTAGCACAAATCTATACATATTTTAAATAAAATATTTCTAGTTCCTTTTCTATCATTGCAAATATATATTATTTTATGTGAAATTAAATAAATTATGAGTATTTATATTTGAAATAAAAGATAAACTTTTAATGCATTTTTAATTTTTCTTCAGCTATAATTAAATTGAATAAACGAACATTATAAGGACTATTATTTCATCATAATAACATAATCTAACAACCAATAACTAAAATGTACCTTTTAATAAAAACATCCAATCAATGCATTCAAAACCTGCCAAATATTTCTTTTCAAAACAGAAATAAAACACATCAAAAGAACTGAGTAACAATATTCCGAGGCACAAATGTAAACTCCAATCCATCGCCACTCAAATATGCGCACTCTCTTATGCAGAACTACCGTGATTGAAGTTGTAGACGCATTTAGTAGCATTAAAGAATTTTCATCCGAAGGGGGGGGGACTCGAAATTCCAACTTTGGAATGATGCATTCCGGATGACTAGGCTTTACAATGAGAAGGGCTTTCTCTGAAAGTTTATGGACCACTGAACGGGCTGGATTCGAACTTTATCGTTTTCATTTAAGTTCCGAAAGACGCTCGATCCTTGTTCGTCTTTGTAGTCATGCCTCAGGCTAGACGAATTGCTTCTGTCTTACGGATAGATAATAAATACTTCAGTTTCAAAGTGGTTCAAGTCAGATCTGATTTGGCTAAGGCTGGTATGAACTAGAAAGTTTTTAAATCTTTAGAACTTTAAGAGGGAAATTTCCTCTCGTAACTGCTTTTAAAGTTGCTTTGTTTAAGTTTGGTAGTTCAGTAAAATGAGGAAGAAAATCGTCTGATAATGGTAGTAATTATTTCTGGATTAAGGTTACTTTAATTGTAAATTATAATCAAACCATAAATATTTTTAATCATTCACATTAAATCGTTTGGAAAATTCAATTACTTTATAGTCAGAAAGGTTAGCTTGATTTTATCATATCAAATTGTGAATGTAAAAATATTAAAAGGCTAATATCATGATTAATAAGAGAAAGCTAGAAGAAATTTTAACCAAGCATGTTTAATAAATACAAATGCTGCAATTAATTTATAAGCGGAAAGATTGGAAAAATATTTTAATATTCTGATTAAGCAAACGATTTTCTTATTGGAGCGAGTGTAAAAAAAAAAATAGTTGCATAATTTGAAATAAAGCTTGTTTATTTTTCTTATTTTAAATATCAAAATGTTTATCACAATAATTTTTATTTCATAAATGAATTGAAATATAATATATAATATTCGTATTATGTTCTCTATTTTTCGGATTATTTAATTCTTGTAAAAAAATTAAAAAAACTAATACTAAATGGGAGTTTATGACCATGATTGTTATAAATGTTTGAATAATAATTGTTTTCCTTCTATTTAACGATATTTAATTGTATTCCAGATATGAAAGCAGATGTTTCCGTCATAACTATTTTATTACTAAGTATATAAAGCAAATAAATTTTAAATGTGCAATTAGTTTTCTTATTGGAAAATCCATAAACGAAAATATATTTGCATAATTTGGATAAAAGCTGTTTAGATCTGAAATTAATGGAAGAAGTTTATATTCCATTAACTTTTAATTACTTAATATATTCTCATTCCTTATAACTTTATAACGACAACAATTTATGTTTTTTATCTTAAGAAGATTAAATGTTGATTATACATATGAATAAACATATTTTTAGAATTTAATACTTCGTAAATATTTACCAATAAAATTCATTTAAGAATTTTTACATTTTTTTTTCTTTTTAAAACTTAAATTTTTTAATGTAATCGGTTTTGCATCGGCAAAAACTTATTATCACCAAAACATGTAGAAAAAAAAATTAATTTAAAATGCTGTCAGTCTAATATTTAATAATATTTTTTTATTTTCTTTAAATACATTTTTTCATGTTAGTATTTTTATTTATATTTTTTTTTAAAAAGCAATAAAATGTCTTTACTTTAGAATATATCTTTCATTCAACGAAATATTTTCAGCCAATGAGTCGTTAATCTTTTTAAATCTATAATTACTTTAAGATGAGCGAAATAAAAATAATTTAGATAAATATTGTTTCCTCTTTCAAGCAAAATTTATCAAAAAGCAAAATTTGGCGATTATTAAATGAACTGATTTTAAAAAAATTTCATATTAGATGAAATTTGACTTAGGCTTTATTATCACTGGTAAAAATAGCCTTAGTTGACACCTACTACTTTTGAAGTTCATATATAACTTTGAAATTGAAGAAAAATAATGTTAAGCATCAGCATGAAAGCTCTTATAACCATAAATATTTTATGATCTTCTTGTATTGGTATAAAGTAGAAATCTAAAGCATAAATCTACGTCAAGGCCCATCTTATGAATGAATTGATAAGAATTGTGAATGTAGATTGACGTCATATTCTACACATTGACAATAAACATCTTTTTTTCTTTTTTTTTTCAAAATAAGAAAACTTCATATAGTAAACATAAAAATAAAAAAAAATCTGTTTGTACATATCCGAAGAAATATCATTTCTTTTTTTGTACTTATCGGAAAGAATATAAAGTATTCTATTTGAGCTGCAAGAATGAGAATTTTTATGATACTCGTAGACTATTTGGCAGATTTTGAAAGAAACGTATACTTATTTTCTTAGGCCGAACTTCCTTCATTTTAGCTCTATAGAAAATTTGAAGAAGATTCGATGCTCTAGTCTGGTACATCATGGCATGGTAATGATTGAGGCTTCATTAGTTTTTCATCATTTTATACTTAAAAATTTACTTTTCATTTTGTAGCAGTAGAGAGAGCACATGAAAAATGCAATGCGCGTGTATATAGTCACTGAAAGAATGAAAAGTATTGTTATAAAATACACAATAATATCTTGGAAAAATTTAATAAAATTGGAAAAAAATATTGTTTGAGAAGATGGATTTTGTGCAATAATATGCACAATAACTATTGAGAAATATGTAAACATTTCGATTGATTTTTAATTACTAATGTACTTAAAATTTTGAAAATAAATACCTTTACATTGAGAATTTACTAATCACTAATATCCGATAACCTAAGGTTCAGTGCTTTACTTCATAAAGCATGTTGATTAGTTTTTGCATCATGCATATTATATGATACAAATAAGATACTACTTTATATCATTGATACTACATTATTGAGCTATAAAGGTTATCCAAGCAAATTAATTACTTATTTTGCAAGAATTTCTTCCTTTGTATAGAAATTAAACTAGTTGTCTTCAAATATAGTTCTAGAACTAATTAATATTAATTCAAATTATAAAAAGTGCCACTTGTTTGTTTCATTATAAGAGACATTCAAAAAACAGGAAATATTTAAGATAAATTTTATATTGTACTGCTAAATGTATTTTCTTTAAATGTTAATATGATTAAATGTTAACAGACATACTAAATGCCGGTTACTAAATGAGAATCCGAAATTATCGCTTTTAACAACACAATGAAATCAAAATTTTTTTTTCCATATTAATTTGTTTTAAAGGAAGTTTTCATAAATTAGTTTTGAAGTCAATATTCAATTATTATTATTTTCTTATTTAAGTATCGATGACTGTATATTATATATACAGGGTCACCAAGAAATAACAGGAGTTGTTCCTGGGCTAGTAGCGTGTTATGTACACCATATAATTAAAGTATGCGGTTTCGATTTATCAAGAAAAAAAAATTAGTACCAAAAAACGAAAATAGGGAGAAAACTGGCCCTGCAAGCGCATAATGTGTGGAAAAAAGAATACATAACTGCTAATGGGAGCAATAAATAGCAACACACCAAATACCAATGAAAAATGTTTATTATAGCAAATTTGACTCAAGCTGACAACCAATTTAATGTTCCAATAATTGCATGCGGTACACGAGGTTTTCGATGGTAGCTCGCAGCATATCGGCATTTATTCATCTGACATGTAACGTTATTTGACCTTTTAAAATAAGAATGTCAGGAACATGTCCTTGATATACACCGTTTTTCAATAGAAGCAGAATCGCCTCACAACCAGAAATTGCCAAGATTCAGATCAGTGTCATCAGTTAATGAGTGTATCTTATAGGATGAAATTTCAGGAACTTACATAATATTTTCTGTACCGTTGGGAATGGGATATCTGTTTGTCGTGATATTGAACGTACACTGCTGGTACCCTGCTTATTAGCTCTCACCTGATCCATAACGGCTGTTGCTACTTCTTCAACTTGTTCCTGCGTGATAACTTTACGTACTCGGCCTTGTTGCTTACCAAGAATTCCTGTTGTTTCAAATTTTCCAATCGTTCTTTGTAAGTTAGTGATGGTAATTGGTCCTTTACGTAACTGTTTTAACCGCCGGTATTAATGAAGAGCTGTACTGGTATTTTCATCTCGCTGATAAAACAACCTGACTAATGAAACGCGTTCACGTAGTGACAACGCAGAATGGCATAAATTCCCACAACTCTTCTTTTTTTCTTCGATGTCATGTCACAAAGTACCCGTATAAGCAAATTATATAATAAAGTTTTCAATCACAATCAAATTTTGTCATATTTCGCCCAGTACATAACACGCTACAGGGCTCCGAACACCTCCTGTTATTTCTTGATCACCTTGTAATTAAAATGATTGGCAAAACCAAAATATCAATCCTTCAACAACTACTCACCCAATTTTAAGAATTTTTATCTTATATCAAAATTTATGATCTTTAGAAAACTAATAGCACAAAATATTCTATAATATTTTTGTGATGTCTTCATGATATTATACGGCATTCGAAATACCGAACAATGTTGTGAATATATAAAACAATATCATGAGCTGATAGTCTATATAATCATTGGTCGGCTACTTTAAAACAATGGAGAGAAATTTTCCATTGCACATGCTTCAGGAAAAAAAAAAAAAAAAAAAACTCGATGGAATCCCCTAGCCGAGTCATTGTAGCGATTTCACTAATTTTTATTTCATTTCAAACATGCTGATCCTTTGATACGTTATTAGTCGTCACTTGTGGCGCAATACATTTTTTTCCAACAGATATTCCAAAATACAACTTTGACACAGAAATCCAACTTGAATAAATGAACCAATTTCACCACTCATAGCTTAGCTTAGCAGTAAGAACGCTGTGTTTAGTGTGAAAGTTTAATTAAAAATAATGCTTCATTTTCCTTGTGGTAATATTCAATTAATCAAAGCTTTTAAAATTATTAATTTTACTCTATTATTAGGTTGGATGAATAGCTATTGATGAATGAGGCAAGTAATATTTAAATACAAGATGTTTTACATAATCAAACAATTTTAGAAGACAAATGACTTTTAGATTCACAATTTGCTACTTAGATTAGTAATATTTCAAGTTGAAAATGATGAAAAACTAAATAATGATTCGTGATTCCAAAATATTGGATTGTGAATATAATTATTTAGCATTTAGTCTTTCTAAAAAATATTTATGTGAAAGAAAAACACATTCAAAAAGTATTTGATTCTGGACAGTTCTTTGAATTCTCAAAGTCTCCTAAGGATATACCGTATGCTATCCATCAGCTACGAGGGAATATATATCTCTTATCCATTTGTAATGTAACTAAATATGGGATAAAACATAAAATTATGGGTTAAAATTTAGATATTAAAGACCATTTGTGTCAAGAATTCATTTAAGAAGCGTTAAAATGTATACATTATTTAATGCCTTACTACCAAATATTTAAGCATTTAAAATTGTTTGCTTTTTCAAATGCCAAAAAAGATATAAAATGCTTTTAGTTGTGAAAATCAAATATTTGAACATCAAAGAGAACTTGAATTGGCTTAATAGTATATATTACAATAAAAACTGTTCTTATTTGTTTAATGCCATATATATGGACATTTAAACATGGTTGTAATTATTTAATACTAAATATCTGAATATTGAATGAAATGTTTGCAGTTTTTAAAAATCAAAAAAAAGTTGGTATTAATTCAGTACCCAATGTTAAGACACTAAAACTATTTATATTTTTGTTGCTAAATATTTACTTCCAAACAGAGTTTTATGCAACGAATGAATTTTTAAACACAATATTGTTGTTTCTTTAGATTAACAAAGCAATTCAAATATATGTTCAAATACCCATTCTACCTGCACTTGTCAAAGGGATGAAGGATTTATTTTGAATTAATTATTAAAGTTTTTATAGACAGACACTTGGATTCATGTCAGATTTCTACTTGTACACTTTCACATTGAAGTTTTGTTTTGATACAATCGTAAAAAGTAACCTTTTTGTAAAAATTGAAATGAAATGACATCACACAAGTACTTTTTTTTCTTATAGATAACATTTAAATGTATTAATCTAATGCAAAAACTGAGAAATTATAAATTTGCTCCAAGCTTAGAATTTATGACAAGACATTCTCTGGTTTTTATCGTTGTATTTGTGGAAGTACAATCGAAAGCGTTTGGTTAATTCAAAGTATTTCTATTTATTTTATCTCCTCTCATATGTCGTGATCTTATGAGTTTAGTTTAGGTACATTAAAGTTCCATTTTGAAGAAAGAAGAAGGCTACTTTGGAAATGGCCACGCAACTTTCATGTGAGTTCACAAAATTCACCAATACGAATTTGACGATTTCGGATTTCGAAATTATAACATTTCATTTCCGAAATCTAAACCTTGACATCAGAAAACTTGCAAGTTTTAACAATCAGGTTTCGCAATTATAACACTTCATTTACGAAACTTAGATTTTGCCATCAAAAAATTGCAACCATTATTATTGACAGATTTCTAAATTACTTCAGAGACAATTTTGTGCAAGATGGCGAGGTCACTATAGTATCCTATTCAGACTATATTGCATCACATCTTTAAATACAAATTTCTTTCTATACACAACAAAATTGAAAATTTATTTTACGATATAAAGTATAGTCATCAGAATATTTGATTCACATCTCAGTTCTTTTATCTTCTAATCTTCTAAAATATGATCTTGCACATATGTCCGTAACATTCTACAGATATTTTTGTAAGCTTGCAAAAATATTTACATATTCATTTATAAAGAAAATGCAGTACTTCTATAAAAAAAATCAACAGCATAACTTCTTTACGTACGTCCTCTAAAGCCAACATATAATATTTGATTTATATTTTCCTAGAAGTCACTTGAGTCTGAGTCATTTCTACTGAATATATATCCATATACTATCGCAGATCTTCTAGATTATCTCACATGCAAAATATTTAAATATCAAAAATTTGCACTTTCGCTTTCGAGCATTGTCATCTACCTTTTTGCTCTCATAAGTTATCTGAGTTTCTAATCCCAACTAAAATATTTCCACTATGTTCACATCTATATATTGACTTAATTTTACTAGTATTTTTATTTCACTCATACTATTACAGCCTTGACAAATTTCCAAAGGGTTAATTTAGTTTTTCAACCGTGTATCATAGATAAAGTAAGAAATTACAAAAAAATCATAAATTTTTGTTCTGTACTTGGAAGTTTTAAGAATGTAACGTCGGATTTACACCACTATGCTTTCCATTGTCTCGTTTTGAATCGGAGGCATTTCTGTTGTATTTATCTCCGTTCATACGCGCGATGAGATACTTCCTAGATTCTCTGTTAATAACGCGTCCTCCCCCAGCGAGGAAATTTTTCGAGTGGGGTCCTTTCTCTTCCTCTGCCCTTCCCTGGCGAGGAAATGAAATGGTTGACACTTTCATTTCCGACTCTACAGAAAGTTCCTCGAGATTAAAATCCGCGCAATATACGAGAAGAGGGAGTGTCTTCTTTGGATCTTCCGCAACTCTTTTGTCTTTCGAGGACTATATTAAAATGGAAAGAAACAGATTTGGGATAAGTGTTCCCAGGCATTTTTTGTGCTTGTCCATAAATATGTGCCTTTTGTTGACAGGGAAAGAACTTGGTTTGCTGAAAGGGGAAAAAAAATGTTACTTCTTTTAATGTTTTCTTGGCATCTCTAATATTGCGACTTATTCCAGAGAAAGTGCTTTAAATTGGAAGTGCCTTGTCACGTTATTTTCAAAGCAGTTTACATCCATGTTTAGGGAATGAAAATGTTTGCGAAACTGCGTTTATATGTTGCGCTATTTTGAATGCTAAAGCTTTACACAATATTGTATGATATTAGCTCTAAGTGTTTTCATAAGTTAATTACATAATAAGAATTATAATTCTCTCTAAAGTTCAGATAATTTTACCTTTTTTATTATTAATTATCTAGAGATAAATATAGTTCTCATTAGTTAATTAGCTTCCGAAAACGCTTAAAGTTCATATTACTGGGTTATTAAAAAAATTGCATCATTGTCTGTCATCATTGGCTATAATTTTTTGATAAGCAATGATTAGAAGAAATAATTTAAATAAAATGCAAGAGACAAATTAGAGATTTGTTTGTGATGTATTAATTCTCTGAGTAACTTTTCAAGCTCACACATCGTAACAGTCTTTTTTTATGTTCATTTTTGTAAGTAAAAGAAGAGATCTTACGACTAGGGATTGTAATACCGGGATACCGAATACCGGCATTTTGAGTCATTTGTACAATTTTGTAATATCGGTATTCGCAAGTTTAAATACCGTTTTTTCGGTATTTACTAGAAATTTTTAAAAATGTCTCCACTATATGTTCAGGGATCGCCAACATAGCAAAATAGTATACGTTTTTGTTTTTATGTCTCCCTAACGGCCGAAATTAATTAGACTGAATACAAAGCTGCATCGTACAATCAAAAGAAGTGATAAAATACTGTTTGATAGCGGATTGTAAAACCCTCCGCGCTTTTGCGCATGCGTTAGGATGGGTTTAATTCGACAAAATAGGGGTGAGAGGAGAGATGAAAGGAGGCGATGTTTACATTTAACAATGAAGACTCGCGGTTTTATGAGACGTAAACATTACAGATAATTAGTAATACAGAAGGAAAATGGTACTAATGCACAGTAAAATAATTCAGAGCAGTTTTTATTTAGTATAAAAAACATAAACATTAAATTATGAAGAATAAATAAAAAATTTCTGTTCTTAAAATTTGGTAAATACTTTTTTACAAAATAATAATCTTTTTTATATTAAAATGCTTCTTTTTTATATGTTATTAAATTTTTTCAGGAATATTTTAATTTCCCGTTTTCTGCTTCTTGGTCATAGCATTTAATGATGTTATGTGAAATTTTCCAAAATTACGTTCCAAGCTTAATGACAGTATAATTGATGAATTATGTTTTTTTAAGATCAGATTTCAAAAATTTGTAATAGTGCCACAAACTGAATAGTGATATTTACACTTTTCTTTATTTAAATAAGATGTACCTTTATTTTTTTTTTTTGATTCCTTATATAATGTTATATAATTTATAAGTTACAAATTTTTTTTGTGATATTTACACTCTCTAATGAAAACTGGCAAATAAAAACAAAAAAAACACCTGCGTTTTTTTTTCTTTTTCTAAAATTTCTACTACCGGTATTAAAACCGGTATCCCGGTATTAAGATCTAAAAAATATCGAATACCGGCATTGAACTTTTGGTCCGATATTGCAATTCTTACTTAGGACATATTCTAATAAAATGAGACACAATAAATAATTTTAAAAGATTCAGATAGACACATACTGAAAATACAATCAATGGGTTGCAAACATGATCCACAAGGCAAAGCCACATAGATGGTGCTCTGTGACCAAGAAAAGTCACAAAGGGTAATTATTACATACTCAAACAAATCTCTAAATTTCTTTTTGTATTCATTTTAAAGTGTTTCTTACTATCGTTATTTAGATGAAAGGTTCTATCATTTGTAATCTGTGCCATTTTGGGGGGAATTTTCTTTATTGTGATCTCGTGAACAAGGTTTGAATATGACAAAGCTTTTTCTCGTCGTCTTGTGGAAGATGAAATATGGATTTTTCGCTTAGCAATATGTATCAAATAGACAAAGTTGGAAGTCATTCTTTTTATTGCCCAAATGTATGAAAGAAGAAGAGAGGGATCAAATGTTTTCTAAACAATTTGAAAGGTCTTTCTTCATTCCTAAAAAAAAGTATTAGAAAATGTCTCCGATGGTCAAACTACAGTAGTAGAAGTACAAAATATAGTGCTACAATCCGTGGATGTTCATTCTAAAACTTTCATACACTGAAGAAGATTGCGATTCACAAACAGAATGCACAGAAAAGATAAGTGATTGTGACAGGAACGATTTAATTCAATCCAAAATTTTCCCTACCACCTACTCAGAAATAAAATTCACATAATTTTTAAATCATAATAAAATCGTAATTGGCAAGATAATCAAGTTCAAATAATAAAAGAACCTTTATTTTTCCTCATAGTCTTCCATATGTTATATACAGACGATATGTAAAGTGACACATAACCGTTCAATATCGTCTGTACAATCTACGTGTAAAACTAGTGTTATATACAATGTAATATACGATTATATATACAAATTAGTATGTAATATAATATGCGATATAACATACTATAATTATATATACATTATACAATTATATATAATACTTGCCATCATCACAACACTTAGCTAGATAAAGCGTTTGATACATGTTTAAGAGATCTATGCTGTATAATATTTATACATGTTAATTCATCAAAGCATTTGATGCATGGTGAAAACGTTCTATGTTGTATAATAATTACTCATGTCGATTCATCCAAGTCTTTGATCCATGTTGCTCTGTTTGTAGAGATGTAGAGATACTTCTTCATTTAAAGTTTAAAGTTTTCTTAACGTAAAATCCATCCTGTCTGTTAAGATTTTAACTAATAACTATTTTTTCTAAATTCTTTCTTAACTACTCAATTTTTAGTTTTGTCATTAAACTATTTTGTCAAGATCCTTGCAAAGTAAATTATTTTCAATAAAAGCTTTTAATTTATGTAGATTTATTTTTGTTATTTGTATTTGAATAAAAATTTCCTATTCGTGATAATGCAATATTTTAGAAGCGTTTTAAACTAAACCGTAATCCTTGTCGTAGTATCCTCAGATTCAAATGTCCTAACTTCAAGATATTCGCTTCCATTCTGAACTAGTTTTAAGGTGAGATTATATTTCATATCTTCCTATTATCTCTAGAATTTGGTGAGTTAGCTTTCAGTCGAGTAATTTCGATGAAATTATGATGAAACATCTGACAAATATTTTCACCTGATCCACATTGCTAATAAAATATTTGAAAATTTTGAAAATTCTTTGTACTTTTAGTAAGGTTTATAATTTGTTTAATGATGTCTTTTATTGAGGTCCTTGTGAAAGAGGAAAATCCTGACATTAGGTAACATTAATTAGTAATAAATACAGTTTAGAAGAATGCTAAAGAAACATCCAGAAATATCTGATCCTAACCTACATTTCGAAGAATATTTATTTTAAGAAAAAGAAATTGTTGCATTCCTCGCTTTGACAGTAAATGAAACAAGTATATAGATTTTATAAAAGAAAATTATCATTATTTTTAGTATCAGCAAAAATGAAGAAAATGATTTTTTCCAATTCATGCTGCAAAAAAGCACTTAATTGTTCTTTGTTAAAGAAATGGAAAATGCAAAATAATTGCCAACAATTGCAATACTATCTTGCTTAAATCATTTATATTTTGAAAATCAGTGAAGCTAAACTTTTATTTTTTGCATCAATAAATTTATAACAAAAAATTGGAATACCTATTAGTTTGTAATCAATTTATCAAAAATATTTAAAGATAAAGTAAGTTAAACTTTTTTAATAAGTGATAAATACTTTTATAAAATGTTAACGGAAATTCTGCAATAAATCATTTAAATATTTTTTCATAAAATTTTTTGCATAAATACTGAATAGTTATTTCAAAATTTGTAATAATTTTTTGGTATTTATTTCATTCTTCTTCTCAATCAAAAAATAAATAAAGAAAGAAATAAAATAAAAATAAAAAAAATATATATAAAAGATAATATTTTCAAACAGTTTAATTTCCACGAGAACTTTTAATATATTTCTTGAAAAATAAATTAAAATACAAAATTGACTAGTCACTTTTAAAGATCTTTGTTGCTAAACTTAATAGAAATTATGTTTTAGATCTGTTTGGTTATTGATGGAGGCTACGCTTGAAAATTTCTAAAGACATATCTATAAGTGCGATCTTATCTCTGATTGACAATTAACAGCTAAATATTTTAACTGGATAATATTTGTAATGTAATCTAAAGAAATGAAAGCTATAATCATTAACAATTAAATCGAAATCGTTTTCAGTGCAAACGACATTTTAAATTTAAACCAAACCAAAAGAATTTTAACCATTATAAATGAAATGATTGTTGTATTTTGAGCTCATTAAATGCATATTATTTTCATAAATAAATAAATAGTGACATAATTATTATTTACGCTTAAATAAAGAGTTTATATGAAACTTTATTTTTGTTTACTAGAATATAAAATATAAATTCCGATAAATCTGCATTTCTTGCATTCTGATATCCAATGCTGTTCATAAGTTAAAAATTAAAGAGAGTAATAAAATAATCAATAACTAAATACAAAAAAATAACATACAAAATGCAAACTAGCTTACATTTTGATAGAGTAAAAAAGACCATTCTAATCGAAAAACGAGCATCAAATTTTCGACCAGCATATTAATGGTAGCCATTAATGAAAATTAAATAGAAAAAAAAAAGAAATAAAATGGAGTTTCCAAAAAAGCAAAAACTTGAACTAACTATTGACTTATTGACATTTCCATGGTTATTTCCAATTATTTCTTTTTTCCTCTTTTCATTTTTCTTAGTTTTCTCAAGAAACTTGTTGTGTCTTGATAGAATTGTGACTTTAATTCAAGGATCAGTGTGTGGTGTTCATTCAGGTATTAGAATTATTGATGATATTCGAGGAATTTTCCGAACTACTCTTTAAAATATGAATAAGAGCAGAAGTCCAATTTACGGCGAAGAATACGTGGCATAAAACTTTCACGTTCATAAAAATAATATATTCCGCTACACGAAAAATCGACTTCGCAGCTTAGATCCAGCCATTTTTCAAAGAAGTGGTTTAGCCATATTGGACCACACGTAGTAGAATATTATTTATGGCAGAGTTTTTCGTGCTTTACAAATGTAATGGTAATAATAGAATCTGCAGCAAGAAAAATCTACCATTGGTTGGCTATGAATATTATTTGTTTTATAATTATTTTTTCCATCTGTACATCTATTCATTTTATGAAACGAAGGAAATCTAGTTTTGTCTGGAATGGAATTAGTTATGGGAAAATATTTTAAATTTATCACACAATATAAACAAATTTTTAATTTTATATATACAGGATATTCTAAAAATTGGAAGGAACATTTCCTTAACTCTTACAATTGGATATATACTTCCAGTTGCAAATTTTTCTCAAATTAGATTCCCAAATGTGTAAAAATAATTTGGCTTCTGTAAAGAAGAAAAATAAAAAACTTACAAAAATTGAAATTTTATAAGGTATCGACAATCAAAAGTGCCAATAGGTAAAATGCTTTTATTACTCTCATTTTATAAGGAACTGACTCATTAACAGTCAAATTTATTGACTCAGAACGTTTATCCATTTTTCTGATCGGTGTATGAAAGAGGTTTGGGTTGTAATTTTCAAGGATAATATACATATCACTAAATTGTATTTAAAGGGCAGAATTAGGAAATAAAAACATATTCATTAAGTTTTCAAAAAAGGATCAATAAATGCATTAATTGAAGTGCTTAAAAACTTTTTCAAATTGAATATCATCAGACCTATATAGAATTGTTTTCTTTTAACAATACTTGCGCATGTGCAATCGAGCTCATGACTCGTGACTTAAGGTGTAGGTACACACTTGAAACTTCGAAAGTCATTCAAAATATCGAATATTATTTTTATTGCTTCAAAATGTTCTCTAATTCTTTAGCTTTCAAACGATGCCGAGATATTGTCAATATTCGGAATATTTATCTAGTTATAATTATTTTTCTTGAGATACTTTCATTAAAAAGGTAAATTAAGTCTAGTTTCGGTGATTTTTAAACTCATTTTATGAAGAATGATATTTTTCCACTATGTTGCTTCATTCAAACAATCATAACCCACAAAAAAACAAACCAAATACAATTATTTATATATCAAAATAATCTGTATGACACAGTGGATGTTTTATGCCTCAATCAAAGTTATATTTATAGAAATAAATTTTTAATAGCTATTTAAAAGTTAAAATGACAGAAAAAATCTCGCTTTTTCTATTCATCTTTGATGAAAAAATTGTTTAAAAAAACTATATATTTTTATAACGTGATTGAGGGAGAAAACATAAAGACTAATATTAGGCATAATTTCCAACTAGAATTGTGTGTCTTTACAAATTAGAATTTAAGATATCATGTTTAAAAAAATATGATATTTAACTGATTAAATATTATTTATTTAATTAATAATTAGTGTACTATGTATTTTCTCACTGAAATGAGTTTAAACATATATTAATGAACTACTGTGAAAAAATTTGGATTTTTAAAGTTAAAATTTTTTAAAAATCTTCTAGTGTGCACGTACACCTTAATGACAGATTTTTTGAATTCAAGGATAAACATCTCTTAAGCGTGTATTCTGGAGGCTTATTCATTCCTTAGTTTAGAAATAATGCAATCAAAATTAATTCAATGTACCGGTCACCTTTTAGCATACTTTTGGGCAAAATGAAACCTACCAAACAGTATCTGAAAATTCCTTACCGCACATTTAGAGTGAATTGGCATGATGATGAACCTCTTGTACAAAACACGGATCTACAATTCCAAAAGAGGTAGTTTTGAAGATTAATGCATACATCTGGATTAAAGCAACATTTGTCTTTCCAAATTGTATTTCTCAAAAAAGAAAAAAAATGTATTTTACCTTTGATAGAACCTAATTATAAAATTTTGGACATGAACTATATAGTTGTCTATATAGCTGTTGTATGAATCCATGGGCTATAAGTACTATATGGATGCCTGTTATTATATCAAAATACTCTTTGCCCAGTCGGTTTTGGAATGTTGATTTATAGATAGACAATTCCGTGAGCTACAATAAGAGTAACTTGAAAAATGAACCAAAATGTTTGGATCCTGTAGTTTGAAATCTCTAAATCATTCTGTAAACACTTTTTCTAGGAACTTGACAGGAATTCGGAAAATGACATACTTATTTTATAACTAGGCCGGCATTACATTTACATGCAGCATCAAGCAGCAGCATATTTAAATACTCCTTGTTATTGAAATATGTCATTCTTTTAGTAAGCACACAAGTGCGAGCGAAAATTTTTATTTTCTTGCTCGACATTCCAATACTTCTCTGAGTTACCAAAAATTTTCAATTTCTCAAGTTTCCTTTCTCCTCCTTATAAATTTGAAATTGCAATTGCTCAGCAATCAATGTGAGCAGCATTATGCATCATTAGCAAATTACTTTCATACCATTGTAATCGTATGAAACACTATTAGACAAATATTTAGGTATGGCAGATTTATTTATTGAATACATTTGCATTTTTGAAATAAATACTTTCTTCTGAATTTATGATTAGTACTTATTTCTAAATTTAAAAGTAACCATACCTCTAAAAAAGTTAGACAGAAATGTGAATGTAAAGTGAGAAAGTAAGAGAAATAATTTACTCAATGACCCTTTTGTTCTATGGAAAGGTATATACATTATTATTTTTTCTATTTTTCACTATTATCCTCTACAAACGTCAAATACAGTTTATCTTATTTAATAAAACTTTATAATTGGCAGGTGCAATATTTAGAAAAATAAAAGTTTATTCCATTTTCTTGGGACACTTTGTCTAGATAGATATCCATGTTTACTCTGCTCTTAGATATACAATTTGAACGGCTTATAGAGCTGTTTCGTGAAGCAAAATTGGAACATTTCTATTAAAAATGAATGAAAATATTACTTCCATTCACTGCTTATTTACGAATATATTTCGTGATTAAAGAAAATTTTAAAATATTCAAATGATTATTTAAAATCAGATTAAATCATTGCTTTAAAGTCAAGACTAATTATAAACCAAACGATTGTTAATACATTCTATTATAAATATTCAAAAAATGAACTGACAAATGTCACTAGAGCTGTCTTCAAGTTAGTTTATTTTCTGTACAAAATGTTCTATAATTAAATTAGATCCTCAGATATATTTAAATATTTTTCTTATAAACAAGACCACCCCAATCCTGAATGTTTCAGTTTCTTTTTTTATAAATAAAGCTTGCTGTGTTTCAAGGTCTCACTGTTCGACTTGAGTTCTGCAAAAGGGGGTATAATTAAATCCCGGCGAGCCAGGGTGCACTTAAATGGATTATGCTGGGCGAAAATGAAAGTCTTAATGGTTCAACTGTTCTTAAGTCGTAATTTGTCAACTTATGACAGCCGTCTGTTTTTATGGTCACTTTCTAATTGCTAATTTCCATGCAATTATGCTGAAACATGTGACCTAAAGTGCTTTCTTATATAATGAGGTGCTTGACGTTAACTTAATTGATACGCAGAGACTAGATTTGGGACTAATTGTTTACAAGCGGTTAAGGGTGTGTTGTACATCTTCATGCTTATCCTTATTCTGTATGATGGTTATGCAGGGTAACTTAAACAAAAAGCGTGATGTCAGCCTTTTATAAGAATATTACTTCTTTTTAAGTCTTAAGGTAGCATTAGAATTAACAAATGGATTCTAAGTTGTTAAGTTTATTATTACAGTTTTGCTAACGCACTTTCTTCTGATTAGCGTCTCTATTATTGCATCGTTTCCATTATTGTTGGCAGGCGACATTAATTTAATGTTGCATATACAGTAATATTAAGTTTCATCGGAAAAGGCCTGCTAATTATATACCAGTTTCTTCTAATAATAAAGATGAATGTGTGTATGTGATTTGGCTCTCTATAGGCCAACAAGTTTATTTAGACCTACTGAACTTGACAAGCCTATACTTTGGGGGATAAAAATATGTACTTAAGAGAGGAATTTTTTTAAAAAAAACTTTTTAAATTAAAATTTTAATTATTTTAAAACGAAGCAGATTTTTTTTTGCTGAAATTTTCAAAATATTATAAAACAAAATAAATTTTTATATCCTTCAAAAAAATTTTAAAAAAATTTCTTTTCAATACTATCAATTTTTGTCTTTCAATAATTTTCTACTTTAAAATAATTTTCAAAAATACATTTTAAAAATTAATAAAAAATATATCTTTAATTAAAAATAATTAATTAATTTAAAGTAAAGATAATTATTTATAAAGATAATATAACCAATAACATTTAACCAATAACCAATAACCATAACCAATAACATTTTTTATACAAAATAAAAGGAATTACATGAGAGAACTGCATTTTGCCATTGCTGTATAATTAGAAAAAAAATTAAAAAAAAAAGAAATACAAATAGATTATGCCTAATTTATCATGCTGCGATGATTAAAATAAAATATTCGAAATTTTTAAATCAATTCTTATTTATCACAAGCTGCAAATAATCAATAAGATTGATGGACATTTAAGGGGCATATTAAATAGGTTTTTACTAATAAAGAAAACTTGGACCATCCTATTTGCGAGATCTGATTTTATTAATTTGGGAATTTCGACCATGCAATCAAGATTCTCAAATTCAATACATTCTTAAATAAATTTTGCTTCAATTTATTAATATTTTTCAGTATTCTTATCTCCTAACAAAAGGTCTTTTCCTCTCTCCATCTTAAAATAACATCCTTAAAAGCCTTTGATAACCACCACCGATATTGAGAGATGTTTTTTATTTACTACATTTCAAGTATTTATCTTTCGTCACGCACTTTATAAAAGCCAAAATTTCTCCTTAGAACCAAAAAATATTATCTGTTTTGTAAACTTGTTTTCATCAGAGAAGGCTCTATTTTTAGAAAACCTTTACGATTTGCTGTTGAAAGTATTGTTAAAAATAAGGTATTTCTATCTGTTTGTTTCATTCGAGCGTTGGGATTTTTGAGAATGTTCAAATATTTTCATTTTTATGAAATTTTAAGTTCCCCTTATTGAAGTAGTTACCATGGTCTGTAGATAATTTCCGATCAAGAGCATTTTTAAGAGACTTTAAATTTAATTAATTAATTAATTTAAATCCTTTATTCTAGATGTTCAGTAATTTTAGATTTGAATCGATGCTGTATTCCAAATTTATTCGTTTTCCCCCTTATCTTTATTTTTTAATGTAGAAATATTTAATTTATTTTTTTAAATTTTTTCTCGATAATTTTTCCTGCAATTATGAATATTCATTATGTTCTTGAAAACATTAATTTATATCCTTCGCATTTTTATAAATAAGATAAATATAATGGCCAAAATAAGTAGTCAATCAAAAGAAATTGTGGACTTTCACATTTAGTGAAAATTTACTTAGATTTTGAATTTAGACACTTAAACGATAAGATTCTTTAAACTTAGAAATATTTTTAGGTCACGTGAAAAGGCGCTTTTAATATTTTTGAACCTAGAAGTATTTTCACGTCATGAGAAAATGCTATTTTAATACTATATTTTATTTCCTAAAAAAAAAAGGAGGATTTCATGTATTTGTTTATTACGTAATAAAACAGAATTTCTCCACAACATTTCCCTTTAATAGTTAGTAGGAAAATGAATGTATTTATTATAGATTTTTTTTACCCAGTATAGATCTAATGTAATGATTTTCTAGCAATGAATTCAATAAAATACTGCAAGCTGAGACTCGAACAACATTTTCATGAAACAGGGAAATCAAAGTTACAGTTTGCGAGTAGTTAACTGTCAACCGGAAGATTTGTTTAAATAACAGTTACTAATAAATACCTAATTCATATCTTACTTAATATTTCATTTTCAAGAAAAATTCTTTCTTAATTTGCTTACATTCAGACATTATTTAAAAACGTGATTCATATCAAGTCATTCAGTGTCTCAGTTAAAAGCAAATTTTTCTGATTTTCCAAATTAATTTTGATTTTATTTTTCAGAATTTACAAGTCGTTAATTCGAATATTTAAAATTGTTTATTTCGAACTAAGCAATATAAAATGAAATTATAACTAATATGACAAGGAACATTTTTTTAATACATTGAAATAAATTTAACAATGATGAATGCATAATTTTATTTTATAACATGTGACATATCAGAAATATTACTTTGAAATATTTTCTTTTTCGATTTTACATTATTTTTGGCATTTTTGGTGATTTGAATAATATTAAACTATTTTCTTTTACTCATATCTCTTATACACTTTAATTATTGGAAATTATTTATGGATAGCTTTAATCGTCTGTCCAGTTAATCTTATTCTCTTATTATTTCCCTTATTTGTTCTTATCTCTTTTGTCCTTAAAGTAATTCCATGTTAACTAATTATATATCCAAATCAGAAGACTGAAGAAATACTCAAACCAATCTTAAAATACTTATTAAATAGCATATCTTACAAACTTTAGTTAAAATTAAATGACAACAACAACAAAAAAATCCAGTAAATAAGGCAAAAAAAAAAAAGATACATTAAAAAAAATATAAGGATACCCTAAAAAGCTAAGAAGTGTGAATAAAAAAGTGTTTTACCTTGTTAGAGTAAACTAAAAATAAAATTTTTTATTTTTCACGAAATTTAACTTTTTGAACAAATTTGCTTTCAAAAAGCAGAATAATAAATACTTTTGACAAAATTTGCGCATGGAAGTTGTAATATTTGAAAATCGAAATATTCTTAAGTGGAGAAAGTTAAAGTCTTGCCAAAATGACTCCATTGAAAATTATAAAGCTTTTGAAAGAGGAGAGTTCCAAAGAAAAACAAAGAATTTAGTTAAAAAAAACATGTCAGTCGAAAGAATTTTGAGATATTGTAAAACTTTTAATTCAATGCTTGACATTGCTTGCTTAATTATATACTTATTGGGTGTTTTTTCCAATTGGGAATATTTAAACAAAATTATAATTTATAGAAATAATTCTAAATTTTTATTTCATTTTCCGCTAAATAGATTTATCTACCAGAATAAGACAATTATTTACCTTTTATCTAGGTGTAATGTCATAGAAATTGTTTATTACCCCAATGCCATTTCTTTCGAAAGAAAATGAGCAAAGCTATGTGATATAATGACACAGAGCTGTGGATTTATCAAACAAGTTTAAACCAATTCCATCTACCAGATGAGAAGAAAACAATGCATCAATTTTTCAATATCTTCGTAACAAAGCTATTTATATTTTATGTTAATTACATTTAAAACATTCTTCAAATATCATGAAAAAAAGGAAATAAATGACTAAAAAATTTAGCTTAAATTTTCTTATAAGAAGATTACGGTGATGGTAATAAAGTTTTGTCAGTATAAAGGGTGCTGATAATTTAGGGTAAATAAAAATGGAGCTTTAAATGATAAATCAACGTGTTTTCATATTGAACAATATTTCAAAAATAATGAAAGTCTGGCAGGCCTCAGTTCAAAAATGTGAGAATTGGCCCCTAGATTGAGTGATCACACCATTGGATTTCTTTTTATGAGGTTATTTGAAGTCAAAGTTCTATGCCAACAAGCCCACAAGCAAGCATGCATTGTAGGAGGAAATTCAAAGCTGCATCAACGAAATTCAGTCACATTTATGTAAAACGGCCATGAAAAATTTCGACAAAAGAGTGCGTAAGGGCCAACAAAGCCGTGGAGCCATTTGTTCTTGCGTTATTCCATACTTAACCCTATCTTTTAACTTTACGATTCAATAAAAATATCACAGTTTAAAGAAAAAAATGCTTTTATTTAATTCAAATCTTGCGTTAACTCGTTGTTCTATTGCGTATCGGAAGGGCTGCGATGGCCTGGCGATAAGGTCTCGGTTTTGGAACCGGAGAGCTTCAAGTTTCAGATCCGTCGTGTAAGCGGATCTGGTGCACGTAAATCCGTCGGGGTCAAAAGTCCTCCTGCTGGTGAGGTGCGGAAGTTTTGAGAGGGGATGCAAGCTCAGGCGTCGTCCTCTTCATCTGAAACAGGGTTCAAAATTACGTGGTCCATCCCAAAATAGCCCTAGTGTTGCTTTAAAACTAGACGTTAATATTATTAAACTAATCTATCGCGTAATGCATCATTTTTACTGGTCCTAAACTATTGCCAACAATTTACTCACGTATAATGGCAAATTCAAATTTTGGGGTTAATTTTGGGACACCCTTAATATGCCTATGAAAGACATATTGAAAGTATTTTCTGCCAATCAATCCAATAAAAATATCGAAACCCAGCACTTGCTCTTCATTACTGGAAAAAGAAAGCCAAAGTCCCTCCAAAATACTAGTTTTAAAGTCGCCAAACTGCAAAATCAAATCTCTGTGAGCTATCAATTGTCAACCGCATTTGAGCGACCCGTTTAAATAGCGGACTACTCGAAAGGTCGCCGATTAAATCTGTCAGGTGAGGTTCTGGGTCGTAATAAATATTGATCTTCCTATTTACGGTCCAATGTTTCCGTCCCGCCGAAATCGAGACATCACCTTTACGGTCCAGAGGCTGTAATGCTTTAAGATTTATGGTGTTTACGGTCGAAGGTTCTCCCCATGCATTATTCATGAAAATCAAAAGTTGGAGTAGGCCGTTGTACGGGTAAAAAAGGGAAGCATAAAAAGCAGAGCCCAGATAAGCTGCAATATGTGTGCCAGAATTTTTTATTTTTAATCAGTTCACTCTGATGAAGGGTTACATACCAAAAGGGACTTTTGATGCCGCCCCGTACGTGGGTGTGGAGGGTGATAAAATAGTGGTTGCGGCGTGTTTTCCTCTTAAAAGGAATCTTTGGAATCGAAATATTATTTACAGATAGATTTCTAAATCTGGTTCCAGCCTAGGTTAGGGTTGTTGTTGTGAGCGATATTATTCTGAAGTGATTCCATATTTCTTTGATATTAGGGTGGGGTGGGGAGGAAAATTATCAAATAACATTTTGATGTTAAAAATTATTTTTATTTATAGCTCAAAAGATTATTTTTATTTTTAAAATATATATTTATTATTTTTGGAGATCATGTAGATATTTTAAAGAGGAATATGATGTATTGAAAATTGTTTTCTTGCTAAAATGTGGATAGAGAGACAGAAGTTTCGGGAATTCTTATTTATCATAGTTTTCGCTTCTAAAAAGATTTTGTATAGCAAAATTTTTTTGTTAATTCGTTTTAATCGAACCAAATATCCTATTTTATGATTTAATAGAATGTTCAATAACATGGATATAATATGCCCATTTATATAAGGTAGACTTTTATAAAAGAAATTAAAGAATTCTTTTTTCTTAAATTCTTTATCTTTTCGGCGTAGTAAAGATTTGTGATTTTTTTTTTGAAAATTAACATTAATATTCAGTATTTCCTTAGAATAATAAACAAACACACATCAATGTTCTGATGATAAAGTATTTATTCAAAAATTACTTTAAAATTTCATTTTAATTATATAAATTGAAGCCACTTTGAAGACATAGTTTACTTGTTAAATTCATGTGCCTTGACGTATCATTCATTTCTTCTAAACGCTGAATATTTAATAAAATAATTATTTACTGGTTGATTATATATATATAACCAAAAAATGTTCTTGAACAAGTTGAAGTAATCAAATTAATACACATCGGAAAACAGAAAGAAACGTTTGAGAAATTAGTGCATTCGAATGGCATTGTAATCACGCTCCCGGTACATATTTATCAAAATTACTGCAAATTACTTAAAAGGGTAAGCAAAATTACCACAAACGCTGGAATCAGATATATTACTGGAATAATTTTTCAAATAGCACAATAAAGAATGAAATAGCTATAAACCAATTCAAGACACCATTTTTTAATGGTGTCCTCTCCAAATTTTTCAAAATATCACATACTAATTCTGCCATAGTGTTTTAATATCGGCATCTACTCTACATTTTCATCTGTTTAAACTACTTCTGGATGATATTTGTTTAGTGCATTTTTTCGAATGTTCTAGAACGTGGCTCTCATTCCCTCCATCATGTTTTCCTTGATTATCTAAACTTAATATAAGAGCATATAAATACAAATTCAAATTAAGAAATGCGACAAATCAAGAAGTAACTGATTTGAAAATTTGTCTGTTAAAAACTCAAGTTTTCTGCATTGCGATTCATATTTCTCAAGAGCACAAATGTTTTGAAGGGAATTACTTGAATAAATGCTTGAATGAATAAATTATATTTCACCTGTAAATAATAGATTGTTAGCTGATTCCTACATCGACAGCTTCTTGAAATAACGATTTATATTATTGTAGAAAACAAAACAAGATGACTTTCTAAGTCAAGAATATTAATTTATTAAACCAGAAAAGCTTTCCATAAATATTAAATAAATGCAAGAAAACAATTGCAAAATTCTTCCTATGCATTCCAAACTAATTACAAAGATTTACACAAAGAAATAATAAATGAATGGGACACAACTACAAAGAACCAAATGTCTGAGTACCAGTAGATTTTTGCTTTCTCTTAACTTATACATTATATGTAGATCTAGTGAAATTTTGCTGTAATATCTATTTTTTTAAACACGAATTTAATAAAATATATGTTTTCGTATTACATAATGGAGTAGATCTTTCATAAGTTCAAATGCATTTCGAATCCAGATGATATACGAAAAAAGAAATATTTTTTCCTTGGGCGTCAGTTAAATGCTAGCCTAAATGATTATTTTAGTTCCTTTCCATCATGTAAAACACCATTTAATTGCAGAAAACTAATTATTTAATTTTTCTGGAAATATAGAAAAAATTGAATTTTCAGCTTTTCCTGTAGGATTTATAAAACGACTGATCCAGCAGATTCAATTAATCCATTTATAAAATGTATTTCTCTTTTCTCGATTTAAAAGTTTTTCTATTTTTAAGCAAATTGAAAAACTTTTTCGTCCTCTTACAATTATAATTTAGTAAGAATTGATTATTGAATAATGGCTATCAACGAAGAACAAATACAGTCACAAGTTTAGAAACTATTGCAGTTGCAAGAGATGAAATGCACGTTAAAGGCACTTAAAAATTGCATTACACGAAATGTTTGCTTCAATTTGCTGAAGAATTACTAAAATACAACGAAGTATTAATTTGTAAATATAATAATTGTTGTTCCATACTACAGTAAAAAATGAGTTAAATAAGTATTTTGGAAAAATTGCCTGTTCTAGAATTATCCAAAATTTAATAGAGATCTAAATTCCAATATTAACACAATATATGGTATTTTATCTATCCCTATACTGGCGTTTTTGAATTATCGTGTTGAAATTCACATGGATTTTTTTTTCATAATTAGGAATGCTGAAATCAAGAGATTACTCTAAATATTGTAATTGAATTTTTTTCGTGTTTACGACACTCTTTAAAATTATACTTTGCATTCCAAAAAAATGATAGATTAAAATTGGAAAGTCTTTTCAAACAACATTATCGATAGCACCATTTGCGTGTATCCCCTCCTATTGGACATTAAGGCTTATAAACTGCCGATAATCGATTCTGCGATGGCTTCTAATTTTCGTTTTTGATTGCCAAAAATAATTGAATTTCCTTCTTTCTTATTATTTCTGACTCACACGCAGAAAATAATAAAGGTAATTTTATTCTTACAGTACATGGAATAGAAAATATATATTATTTCTGATTAGTAGCTATGTAGAAACAAGCACGCTATTATACCAAATAATTCTTTCTCTATTGTAAATGAAATTCTTTTGGGATTTGATAACTTATAAAACCTTTATAGAGATGGTTTCAGACTTTTTTTCTATTTCTAGTCTGAATTACATTATTTCTTTTAACTGAAAGAAATATAGAACTAATATTGATATGAATTATTGAAGCCATATCTAAAAGCCCCATTAACATTTTGTGAAAATGAATACTTCCTGCAAAATGCAAAAAGTATAAGATATGCAAAGATTCGGCACTTGCGAGATCATTTACTTGAGTAAAAACACGTACTAATTTATCTGAAGAAAAGCAATTTTTTCCCTGCAATATTTAATGAAGGATGTTCAAAATGACGACTCTTATTTCTTAAGATGATTTGGGCAAAATTTCCTGTGGCTATTTAAGAAATCGATTTTTTTAAGAATAAAGACGCACAATCTGTAAACTAAATCTAAATGCGCAAATGTTAAAAATAATTAAACGTTTTCTAGATGTTTATGAATATAATTATAAAGAGGAGTTCATTTAAAAATTCATATAAATCTTGTTTTTTAATAATTTTGATTGTTATGCAAAAAACTAGTAAAAATAATATTGATGTACATAATGTTTCGTAAATTTAATTTTAACAATTGATTCAAAATTTTCATAGAAATGAAAGATATTTCCTCAGTCGCAAATGTTTCTTTAATAATTTTTTATCCTTTTGTGAATATGCAACTCGATTGTAGCGCTTTTTTTCTGTTCTTGATTCTAAATCTTTCTTTGGATTGCTGTGGCAGATTTTGGTTCATGCACCAAAGAACTGAATTACTAATTTTTCTAGAGCATCTTTTGGATAATATTGATTCTAAGAACTGAGTAAGTTTGGAATTTCATTTAGGAAAATTGAAATTTCAGGGCATGTAGACACTTTACTAATTTTAATAATTCATATAATTTGCTTCTATCACAAATACTTATGACATTAAATGTATTTACAATTACAAAATTTTAGTGCTAAACTTTTTACAAAAATGAGCCTTACACAGTGAAACTGTTAAAATATTACTCTAACATTTATTTATGAGTATAATAATTAAAACTTACATTTTCTCAAACAATGTATTTTACTTTTTTTTGTAAGGAGGAAATAGAAGGAATTTTTTTAATGAATATTTTTAAAATTGTATTTCGAACAGAATAAATACAGATTACCAAACTATAATTATTGTGTAATATAAATTATATAAGTGTTCTGACTGTTTAAAGTTATATTTTATAAATATTTATAATGAATTAATTATTGTTAGATTTTATGTACAGTTACGTTTCACTAATAATTGCGATTTTTAAGTATTATTACATTTAACCTCCACTTAACTGTTCTGGCCACATGGTAAAAAAGAGATGAAGTGAAAAGAGAGAAACTGTTGCGCTGATACCTGTAAAATAGGTATTGGTAAGTGCTCCGGTTTGAACTCGGAGAAATGAGTTTAAATTTAAGTTAAGATTTAATTATATTTATGTAAATAGTTATCGATCATTTAATCTATAAAATATAATAAACTTGTGTTGCCCAAAACAGCATATCAAGGCATGCGACATGCGCAATTAAAAAACATTAGCAGTTATAGTTTTTAAATACATTTACCGTTCTTTAAAAACTAGGATTTTTTTGTTACATTTACAGGTACTTCTTTATTGTTGAATGTTACATTTCGTCGCTGCTTTTACTGCGCTTCATATTTTCTTTTTGCCGCATATGCTTAATAAAGTTAAGCTTATTTAAATTGTACAAGAATTCATATCTTATATGTACATTATTGAGTTAATGTGTGGGAAAGTCACTTTAAATATTTTGAAAAAAATATAAGTTAGACAAAGTACAGAACTTCTGACTTGAAAATCATCAAACCTTTAAGCAATTGATGATACACTTCCAGAATTGTCTAACCTAATAAGATGACAAACAAATAACAATTTTCATTTATTAATTAATGGACGTCACTTGAAAAATGCCTAATAAAGTTAAGCTTATTTAAATTGTACACGAATTTTATTAATATCTTATATGTACATTATTGAGTTAATGTGTGGGAAAGTCACTTTAAATCTTGTGAAAAAATATAAGTTAGACAAAGTACAGAACTTCTACCTTGAAAATACTTAAACCTTTAAGCATTTGATGATACACTCCCAGAATTGCCTAACCTAATAATTTGACAAACAGATAACAATTTTCATTTATTAATTAATGGACGTCACTTGAAAAATGCCTAATAAAGTTAAGCTTATTTAAATTGTACACGAATTTTATGAATATCTTATATGTACATTATTGAGTTAATGTGTGGGAAAGTCACTTTAAATCTTGTGAAAAAATATAAGTTAGACAAAGTACAGAACTTCTACCTTGAAAATCATCAAACCTTTAAGCAATTGATGATACACTCCCAGAATTGCCTAACCTAATAATTTGACAAACAGATAACAATTTTCATTTATTAATTAATGGACGTCACTTGAAAAAATGCCTAATAAAGTTAAGCTTATTTAAATTGTACACGAATTTTATGAATATCTTATGTGTACATTATTGAGTTAATGTGTGGGAAAGTCACTTTAAATCTTGTGAAAAAATATAAGTTAGACAAAGTACAGAACTTCTACCTTGAAAATACTTAAACCTTTAAGCATTTGATGATACACTCCCAGAATTGCCTAACCTAATAATTTGACAAACAGATAACAATTTTCATTTATTAATTAATGGACGTCACTTGAAAAATGCCTAATAAAGTTAAGCTTATTTAAATTGTACACGAATTTTATGAATATCTTATATGTACATTATTGAGTTAATGTGTGGGAAAGTCACTTTAAATATTTTGAAAAAAATATAAGTTAGACAAAGTACAGAACTTCTGACTTGAAAATCATCAAACCTTTAAGCAATTGATGATACACTTCCAGAATTGTCTAACCTAATAAGATGACAAACAGATAACAATTTTCATTTATTAATTAATGGACGTCACTTGAAAAATGCCTAATAAAGTTAAGCTTATTTAAATTGTACACGAATTTTATGAATATCTTATATGTACATTATTGAGTTAATGTGTGGGAAAGTCACTTTAAATATTTTGAAAAAAATATAAGTTGGACAAAGTACAGAACTTCTGACTTGAAAATCATCAAACCTTTAAGCAATTGATGATACACTTCCAGAATTGTCTAACCTAATAAGATGACAAACAAATAACAATTTTCATTTATTAATTAATGGACGTCACTTGAAAAATGCCTAATAAAGTTAAGCTTATTTAAATTGTACACGAATTTTATGAATATCTTATATGTACATTATTGAGTTAATGTGTGGGAAAGTCACTTTAAATATTTTGAAAAAAATATAAGTTGGACAAAGTACAGAACTTCTGACTTGAAAATCATCAAACCTTTAAGCAATTGATGATACACTTCCAGAATTGTCTAACCTAATAAGATGACAAACAAATAACAATTTTCATTTATTAATTAATGGACGTCACTTGAAAAATGCCTAATAAAGTTAAGCTTATTTAAATTGTACACGAATTTTATTAATATCTTATATGTACATTATTGAGTTAATGTGTGGGAAAGTCACTTTAAATATTTTGAAAATATATAAGTTAGACAAAGTACAGAACTTCTGTCTTGAAAATCATCAAACCTTTAAACAATTGATGATACACTCCCAGAATTGCCTAACCTAATAATTTGACAAACAGATAACAATTTTCATTTATTAATTAATGGACGTCACTTGAAAAATGCCTAATAAAGTTAAGCTTATTTAAATTGTACACGAATTTTATGAATATCTTATATGTACATTATTGAGTTAATGTGTGGGAAAGTCACTTTAAATATTTTGAAAATATATAAGTTAGACAAAGTACAGAACTTCTGTCTTGAAAATCATCAAACCTTTAAACAATTGATGATACACTCCCAGAATTGCCTAACCTAATAATTTGACAAACAGATAACAATTTTCATTTATTAATTAATGGACGTCACTTGAAAAATGCCTAATAAAGTTAAGCTTATTTAAATTGTACACGAATTTTATGAATATCTTATATGTACATTATTGAGTTAATGTGTGGGAAAGTCACTTTAAATATTTTGAAAATATATAAGTTAGACAAAGTACAGAACTTCTGTCTTGAAAATCATCAAACCTTTAAACAATTGATGATACACTCCCAGAATTGCCTAACCTAATAATTTGACAAACAGATAACAATTTTCATTTATTAATTAATGGACGTCACTTGAAAAATGCCTAATAAAGTTAAGCTTATTTAAATTGTACACGAATTTTATTAATATCTTATATGTACATTATTGAGTTAATGTGTGGGAAAGTCACTTTAAATATTTTGAAAATATATAAGTTAGACAAAGTACAGAACTTCTGTCTTGAAAATCATCAAACCTTTAAACAATTGATGATACACTCCCAGAATTGCCTAACCTAATAATTTGACAAACAGATAACAATTTTCATTTATTAATTAATGGACGTCACTTGAAAAATGCCTAATAAAGTTAAGCTTATTTAAATTGTACACGAATTTTATGAATATCTTATATGTACATTATTGAGTTAATGTGTGGGAAAGTCACTTTAAATATTTTGAAAATATATAAGTTAGACAAAGTACAGAACTTCTGTCTTGAAAATCATCAAACCTTTAAACAATTGATGATACACTCCCAGAATTGCCTAACCTAATAATTTGACAAACAGATAACAATTTTCATTTATTAATTAATGGACGTCACTTGAAAAATGCCTAATAAAGTTAAGCTTATTTAAATTGTACACGAATTTTATGAATATCTTATATGTACATTATTGAGTTAATGTGTGGGAAAGTCACTTTAAATATTTTGAAAATATATAAGTTAGACAAAGTACAGAACTTCTGTCTTGAAAATCATCAAACCTTTAAACAATTGATGATACACTCCCAGAATTGCCTAACCTAATAATTTGACAAACAGATAACAATTTTCATTTATTAATTAATGGACGTCACTTGAAAAATGCCTAATAAAGTTAAGCTTATTTAAATTGTACACGAATTTTATTAATATCTTATATGTACATTATTGAGTTAATGTGTGGGAAAGTCACTTTAAATATTTTGAAAAAAATATAAGTTAGACAAAGTACAGAACTTCTGACTTGAAAATCATCAAACCTTTAAGCAATTGATGATACACTCGCTGAATTGTCTAACCTAATAAGATAACAAACAAATAACAATTTTCATTTATTAATTAATGAACGTCACTTGAAAAAAATCTTTCCACTTCAAAATAATAGTTATTGTCATTTATACATAATCTCCCTAATTAATTAAAAGCCTCCAGGACAATATTTTGATTCTTAGTCGGTAGTGTACATACACGAGATGGTGGTTATTCATTTATCTATTTTTTTAATCATTCTCAAACTCATCGACCGTACGTCATTAATTCTTAAGAATTTAATCTAGCTTTCAGTAAAGTGCCTCCATAAATACCAGGAATCTAATAAATGCCAGAGTTTAACGGTTACAAAGGCAATTAAGATGTGCTACTTTTATGTTAAGAATAATTTTTTAACTCGATAAAAAGAATGAGTATTATCTTTCCCTTTATGCATAATGCGGACCCTCATTACGCTCGAAAAAAAAGTTACCAAACTACTTTTTTCTTAAAAGGAACATTAAACATGTTTTTTCTTCTTTTCTTTACCCTCTGAAGAATTAGAGTGAAAACAAATTTTTAAAGCATTAAAGAGTTGTGTATTCCACCTCTGATTGTTTATGTTTCCCTAAGTAACATCTTACGGTGGCGCCATGTGTCGGATAAACGTAATTTGGAAGATTTTTTCCCCTTTGTTTAATACTCTCGTGATGATTATGAAGTTATACACGCTGATTTTATCCTTTACGCTGCAGTAGTTAAAAGTTCTGCGTAAAGACAAAACATTTGAACTCTTTTGAAATAATTTTTAAGTTTGGATAAATGGAAATTATTATCAAAATAAACAAAATATCACAAAAGAAGCAACTTATTAGTTTTCCTACAATCGGTTAAGCAATGAATATTAGATACTAAAAAGTTCTGAGTTGAAAATAAAAATGTCAGTTTAGTTATTTCATACTCATCCAGTATGGCGAAGTGGATGTTCAAGCATGATTTTCGTCCATTTAGATTCAATTAATTCATTGTTCTTTTTTAATTTATAGTTGTTAAATTTATTTCTTTGTTTCTATTTTACTAAAAACGTTTTATTTAGTTTGATTTAATTCATATTTGTAGAGATAGAATTGTGTAATTGATTTTTATTATTTTTGGGGTGTGCTTGAGTTTTGGAATTTTTTTACACTAATTTACTAAAGAATACCATCTCAAAATATGCAGAACTTAATAGATTAATTTAATCAAGCTTTCATTTTGTTCCAGTAGTGCAATTTGGCAGGGAAATTGAGAAAAAATATTTCGAAATTCCTTAATATTTTCACTGATAGATTAAAAATGAAAAAGTTAAAAAATAATCTAAGTTAGAATGTTCTATTAATAACGAATAAAACTATATACACATTGTAAAATTATACATATTTTTAAGTCAGTTAATTAAATAATAATAGATTATTTAATAAAAGTTTGTTATAACTCTACAATGTGATCTTTGGTTCAATCTGAGCCAAGGAAATTATGATTGGTCTACTAATTTTAATTATTTACATTCAAAAATATGTGGTTATCTAATAATATTTTTTTTTTTTGTATTTTCTAAACAAAATTCTATTTTATTCCAATGGCTACCTATATACAATGTTTTTTTGAGCAAAATTACATCCTGATTCAACAGAAGAAAGGGTTGATTTGATCAATGTAACGCCACTGACAAAATATTTATGAAATACCGTTCTTTAAACAATAGGGATGATGAATTGAATTTCTGAAATTGAGGGTCGCCAGACCGAATTATAAGTCAAAAATGACATCGAGATTACCATTAGTTATCAGAATGAAATTATTCGACACTTTTTATTGTCTATATAAAAACGGACTCTTCAAGTTCAAAGTACATAAGAAGTCCTAATCTAAAATAAATAAGGTCATGCTTTCAAATTTCATTTATAATACTTTAATTGATAATTCAAATGGACAAAACCTAAAAAACACTACTTTTTGTATTATTATTCTTTATTAAATAGTTCTTAATAGAAACATATTTTATTGAAAATAATATCCTTAAAGGAATTATTCTAATTTAAATTTGCTAGAATACTTTCGAATATATAGCGTAAATTTAGTTTTGAAATATAATTTAGATAATCAAATATTCAAGATTCTTCCCCATAATGATTTTTTTCCCAAACTTTTTTTAAATTAAATTTTTGTAAGATTTTATAGTGAAATTTATTAAAACTACATGGTGATGTTCTCAGCTACTGAGTCTTCTTACATATGAATGTATAGAACAATAGACATAAACATAGACACTACAACATATCTTTGATTCCGGAATCTTGTTAGTTCCGATATGCAGTTTGTGTAATATATATGGAAAATAGAGAAACCCACATCTTACAAGAGAATGCTTGCACAAACATTCGACGAATAGATTCAAAACTTGATACAGATATCCTAGATTGAAACAAAAATCACGACCTTATTTCATCCAACATCCATCTATCGAACTTTTGTAATATCTTCTATTCAGGCATACAAACCGATAGACCAACATAATTTCAATGTTTTAATAATTAATAATTTCAAAAGTTTCATTTATTTATTTATTTTCATGGCAAATGGGGGTATGAGTTTCAAAGACTCATTAAAATTCAGAGGTTCAATTTTTCACCAGTTTCAATTCATCTTATTTAGGTTCTTCTTATACGAAATAAGGAAAATGACATTGATGCAACATTTTAAAAGAGATTTCAGCTGAAGTGGTTTAAATTCTGTAATACTACCATAATTAGAACAAAAATTGTTTAGTTAAAAAAATTATCATTTTTTTGTCCTAAATAAAATAAAAACTTCATTTAACCCTTTAACAATGTACAGGCTTACCTCTCCTTTAAATGATAAACATCCTTCCCTAACCGTATCTATAAAATCAATGATAATTTTACAATTTTTTAATTTTGCACATCCTGCAGTTTTGCACTTTTATTAACTACAATATTCTCATCCAAAAATGGATAGCTTCTTGAAATGTATTAAAATTTAATTTCCCACCTGATTCCTTTTGCCTCTTTTAACTTCTTTTTGTATATTTTTTTTTTTATTTTTTTTCCCCTGTTATTTTTTCCGCTTTGAGTTTGATTCAAAATCAATAGAAATATAAACTGGTCTGTCTATAGAAATGTAAGGAATAATTTCCTTGCTAAATATTTTCATATAAATCTAAAGATATTTTATAGCGTTTTAGATAGCTTTTTTCTCATTATTACCATTATTATTATGTTGCCTCATGTGCCATTAAAGTCTTCTTCCTTACTGAATTGTATGTATTTTAAAGCCAGGCATTTGTGCGCCACTTTACCATTCTGTGAGTGGCTTATTTCGTGGTCTGATCCCCATTCCGTCTTGCAGGTCGCATGGATTCACACGGACAAACACACCCTCCTCACCCTGCACGACCGGGTAATCACGCGCAACAGTCGCTACAGTATTAGCCACAACAGTTACAGGACTTGGTGGCTCACCATCAAGGACGTCGAGGAATCCGACAGAGGAGAATTCATGTGCCAAATCAATACATCTCCCATGATGAGCCAGAGCGGCTACCTGGACGTCGTCGGTAAGTATCATCATCATAGCAGTTATAATAATCTGAGCTCGTGTAATTTGCTACAGTATGCTTCATATCTCCTTTAGGCCATTTCAACATGCTATGATATTGTAATGGTATACTACGCAATAGAGTCTGCCCACCTATAAGTTGAAGTATAGAATTCTTTGCAATTTTAACTGGGGGTCTTTTATCGTTCTCTTTATGACTTTGGAATCACTAAAATGAATTAGCAGTTCTTAAAAAATAATGTAAAATAATCTAAGATTATAGTTTTATGGAATTTTTTTATGGAAAATAACACGACTACGATGATTGTTGGGAAAATGTTGATTGAAGATCGCAGATCTGAGACACGATTGTACCGAATGCCCACAGTATATTGGGGAACATCAAAGGTTAAACACATGGCAATAGTCATGTCAAATAGTATTTCACTGGTGAAATATAGATGTTTCAAGCTGTGATGCTGATTCAGAAGTTGGTTTTCTTACATTATCAATCAGATCAAAATTACAAGGTCCATTTTTCTAATCTTGATTATCTTGAAAATGAGGTTTCATAAAGGCGAAAACTAACATTGACTTTATATTCATTATTATTGACATTATATCTCAAAACATAGATCCAGACGCTTTATAAAATTTATTTGAAAATGAGTCTACGGAGTTTCGTTAAACAGTAACAATTTTACTAACACCTTATTGAATTTATAGTCAGAGATAAAGTAGGTGTAAAGCACTTCAGAATATATCATATTTTGTTCAAAATCTATAATTATATTTTTCATTCAATTTACAAGTCACACTTTTTTAATTTATAATTTAACGAATTCGACATCTTTATAATTAATTATTTAAGTTTGAGCTTCAAATGTAATAACGTTCATAATGGGCATCATTTGTGAATTCGTAGGTAGAATTAACGTCTCAACAACAAAACAACAATTATAGTTATAACCGACTGCCTGAGGTTTTTTTTTTTTTTTTCATACTTTCCTTATGTAAAAATTGTCAACCTATTTTCTTTTGAAAATTCTTCAGAACATTTGAGTTCCTAAGATATCTTCTGCAACTGTATCTGTATTCTATACATGCACTTGTTAGAAACCCCAAGAAAGTAATAGGTTTTATCATCTTCTTAAGAGAAATTGAACTTCTAAGGATTCGATGGCGTATTGTAGGTTGAAAAATGTCATACAGAACTATAAGCAACCCTTGTTAGATGAATGCAAGCTATTGACATGAAATTGGTTCTTGTGCAAATACTGGTAAGGTGTATAAGCTTATATATATATTGGTTCATTCACATATCTCTGAGTATTCTTTTTTGATAAAGTTGAAGCTTTTTTATATTACCAATAAAAGCATTTTATTTACTGGAAGTGTTTGTATAAAGGTATCACTGAAAGCTCAGATTTTCCATTTTTAAAAATAATTACAGTTGTCAATTTTGAATTAATTTTATAACACTGCATTTTTATGCAGTTTTAGAACTAAACATATTGTATAGGACCAATATCTAATAAAATGAACATGGGATTAGTTTATCTAAGCTTTCTAGAAATACAATCAAGAAGAGCTCTATATTATAATCACGCTGTAAAAATATCGACACTTACAGATAAATAATATTCTGTATTAGAAATATAGAGTGGATAACCTCTCTAAATTTCGTGCTTCAGCTAATTTCGACACTATCAAAGAATGGCATGTACATTCAACTGGAGGAACGTTTTAAATGACGTTTTAAATATTTTATATTGTTTTAGTGTATAAATGATAAATTATGAAAGTCCACAATTTAATAAGTCTATTAAAATGTTTTAAAAGTAATAAAACTTGAAACAGAATTTTTTAAAAATTTTGCTAAGAAAAATGACCGACTTATGAAGCTTTGAGTTTAATTATTTTATACCAATCAACGAGAGACATGAATGTTAAGCCTTTTCTATGACCATCTGAAAAAAAGTCATTTTGTTGGTTGAAATGATTGTTAGATATAGGAAATGTTCAAAATAATGGTTAAAACTGAGAATTTTGTATGATTATAGCAAATAAAAATTTCTCTAGACAAAATTTTGTTATAGCTTTTAATTTCATTATTCGCCTTTGTAGACATTTAAAACAATTAATCTTACAAGGCACAATTTTTAATGAATCATTTTATATCTTTCTTATAGCTATCTTATAATTCGTATTTCTTATCGTTACTCATGACCCAATTAACATAAATGACTTCAAAAAATAAGTTGAGATAAGTTGAACTATTTATAAGTTGATTATAGTTGATTAAGATACTTATATAAATAGTAAAATGATGCATTAAATCAAATGCATATACTTTTAGTAGAAAGGAACAAATAAAGCGAATCTTGTTTAAGTGAGGATATTAATTGTATTAATGGTAGGTGGTATTTAAATTTCTTTATTAAGGAAATGTCCTTAATGTTTGATAAATTAAAAAAAAATGTAAAATTCCCTCCAACTTGGACGATATTATAGATTACTCTCCAATTTCTAACAAAAGATGTGCTATAATTAATACTGAAATTTTAATATTGCATTTATTGGCGCATACAATAAAGTCTTTAATCTGATAATACTATAAATCGATAATAAATTATATAAATGAATCAGGATTATTGTGAAATTTCCCTCCAATAAAAACATCAGTAATGGATATATTTTTTAAAAAATTATACCCTATATCAATTATCTCAAGTGGAACACTTGATTCCTAGCCTCATCAATAAGAAAAAATATCCAAAATTTTTAGATATTAATTACTTTAATTTTAAAAAATTAAAAATAATATTCGACAAAATGTATTTTTATTCTTTAAAATTTAATCAAAACTTTTTTTAAAAGTAGAATATATGTTCGTACAAATAAATACATCAAAAAATGAAATAGTTTAAAAAATTATCATGTAATAGTATAATTTCGTACAATTCATTATCACTTTAGTATTGTGATATCTATTATTCTAGTCAATATTTAGAAAGTAAGTTAATATCGTGATGGTTATAACTCGTTAATAAATAATTACTGACATCCTGACATCTGTTTATAAAATTAAAGTGAGAGCAGTATTTACATTATAAAATATGTCTGCATTATAATATAAAACTTTTCTGTGTTAATTTTTTAAAAAAAAGGAAAATATTTTATGTATTAATCTAATGGCGTCTGGCAATAAAAACCTAACATAAAAGAAATGGTCGAAGTTTTCAATATTTCCCTTTGAGCATTCAACCATTTCTGTTTTAGAAAAGCAGCAATAATTTTATTTTAAAATTTTATATGATCATCAAAACATATGACTATTCCGAATTTAACTGTTGGCTTGTTCTATAACTACTAAAATCCATTAACATATTTCATGAAATATAAATTCACGAGGAACTTTTGAAGAAAATAATAATTTAAACTTAAAAATTATTATTCTGGATATAATATTCGATTTTATTCTGCTTCAGGAATTATGTTTTCTGTATATTCTTATAATACAGTTAGCTATTTTCCGTGCTTTGCCAGTCTTAACTGCATCTGAATAAAATGCATAAATAACAGCGGATTGCTGAAATACATGAAAAAAATATATCTTGATAAGAAACGTGTAGATAATAATAACTTAGATATAAGAAATAAATTATTTTCAATGAATTATCCAATTCTAGTAGGCATCAGAAATGAATTTTATGAAAGTGCACATAATTCATTCTTTTCTTATTTCTTATATTTTTGATTTTCTTTTTTTAATAACATAACCAGCATATTTTTATTCTCAGTTGATTTTTTCCTTTTATTCTTTCGCCATTTTTATGCCGCAAACGATTAAGTCTTATATTCTAAAAACTGCGACAGTTTTTATAATGTTCATGCTAATGGCTGTTTAACGCAGACGATTTTATCATGTGTCATTTACTGATATGATTACGCAAACTCAACGAGCGAAGAAACCGAAATGACGAAGAAAAAAATATCATTTGATTTCCATTTGAAGCAACAATAGTGGATAGATCAAGAAAAAGGAGGGAAAAAATAATAAAATAAACCATAATTCATTCCATAGCATAAAAAAGGCCTGGCGCCCTCTTGATGACAAAAGGGATAGATAGTATTATTGGAGATAATGCCTTGTGAATTAGAATCGTTACGTGAGTCAGTAAGTTGACCATTTCTGGAATTAATTTTGAGCTGGTAAAAAACGCTAGCAATTTTCTGCTTCTCTGCTTTAGTTATTTTTTAAATAAATTGAAAACCATTACGTATTTTTAAAAAAAGACTTTTTCTGTTTGTAGTGTTACTTTACTGATAATAAACTTTCAAGTGCCTTGTGGAAAATTTTCTGAACTTCAAAAAAAATCCATGACTGCTTAATGTTAAAAAGTTTCATAATGAATAGAATTCCAGATATATTTATTATTAAGTATTATATAGTTTCTTAATTAGTTCAAAGTGAAAATAATAAATAAGTGACAATGAATTCGTTGCCATAAGTAGTATGGAATTGAAATCCATTTCTCTATCAAATTTTCAAGCATCAGGCTTTTCTAGCTTGTAATAAAAATTAAAATTGTAGTCGCGTTTGTAAGACAAACCATAACTGTCAATGATGACATCAGAGACAGCGCCCTCTGATGTCTGGTTGCGCAATGACTCAGTTCAAATCTAGCAATGACATATGCTGCATGCTTTAATCCATGCTTTTATATATGCATCTAAAATTATTCCAAACTTTTCTATATAAATTTCTATGAAATTTAAAAATTCTTGTACTTGCAGAACTGTGATAAATTTATCACAAAATTTCATGTATGGGAAAATGAAACAAACCGCATTAAATAAAAGTTCATGCAACACTTTGTAATATTAGCGATATTTCTTTAAAAACATTTAATTCATGGTTGTATCATACACATGAATTACACAGTATCAATTTAATCATGGAATCCTTCGAATAATTGCACCGAAAAAGACAGTAAAATAACTAGGAGTTAAACTTCAAATGTCACAATCATGTTTGTAGTGGGTGTGACATCATGCGAATTTCAAAATTACAACATAATAGTATTATCCATAATAATTAGTAATTATAGGAAAAGAAATGCTTAAATAATGATTTACTTGAGTATCCTTTTATAATATTTTAACTCATTTTAGTCTAATTAATTTAATAAATATAATTTTATTAGTGTATTAAAAATAAACATTATTTTTATTTCAAATAATTATATTTTAGGTTTTAATCTTTAAATAATTTAATATTCATTATTATAAATCATCGTTTAAAGCTCAAAATCACATATCTCAATTTTCAGAATTTTCACAAATGTGAGAGAAGACTCAATTTTTCATTAAAATTAACAAATGCTTCTGTGTTTTTTTACATCTGACATAAATGTGAAACCGTCTACTCATACCGGCTGCTAAATAAAAAAGATAGTTTTGTTATTGGTTGAAAAAAAAATTTAATATTTTATTCTTTGTTTTAAAAATTTGTAATCACATTCTGGAAGCAGGAAAGGGAAATGTAAATTTCAGCTTATACAAAATGTTTTGACAAATATAACATACATTATTAAATCAGATATACTAAACATTTCTAAGCAGAAATTGTTATAACTTGTTATTGTCTAAATATTTTTAAATTATTTATACATTGGTATTTGGAATTGGTATGTATATATTATTGCTACCATAATTTCCTATTGGAATTGTGCTTGAAATTACGACATTGGCAATATTCTTGGTTTCATTTCCTAATTTATTAGTACAATAACCGAATATGCATTTATGTTGAATAGTTGAATAAAGAAATATGAATGTTACTAATAACATTCGGTATGAAAACAGCATTCTAAATTTAATTTTTCTTGATATCTGTGCTTTTACATGTAGATAGGTAGAAAATAAATCCACTCTCGACTTTATTTTCAAATTAGACACAGAAGCATAATTTTGAAAGGAGATTAGAATTCTAAAATTTATTAATTTAGTTTTTTTTAACATATATACAGTTCTTTTAAATAAGGATTCACATTCTGTGTGTGTTAAATGCACAACTAACCCACTGACATATCTTGTCCAAAATTTCATATCGAAATTAGTTTCTAAAAATTAAACCACATGCTAAATAATGTCAATCTACCTAATAGTGTCTTTTATTTATTTATTTCACATGTATTAAGAAGACATAAAGAGCTTATGTTTGTACATATAATCTAAAATTTTGGAAAAATCTTCAATTGATTCGATTCAAATTTTCTATATAGTGTGTAAATATCATAGGAAATTCCTTCACTCTAATTTGCTACATTCTTTTATATTTATTGTATTTCACACAGTCAGGAACAATACCAATGTAATTTTGTGGATTCAATGATATCTAAAGCATGGATATTTGCCATAATCTGAAGATCAAATTCCTGACAATTGCTTTACTTCGCACACAAGTAATAAAAATTGCCGCATCTTTAAATTTGTATAAAAAGTCCTTCCTCTTAGCTATTCTTTGCGATCAATTATTCTTTTATGCAAAATATATCTTACTAAATAATATGACACAAATATTTTACAGCTAGCTATCCTCCCTATTTTATATGGGTTGAATTGACCCATTTTTGAAATTCACTGCATTATGGATCCCCAGCACTATGATGCAGACGTCCTGCATTATGTAAACCTCAGACATGCGTATATCTTTATTTTAAACCACTTTATGGAGCTCAGGATAAATGTTTTATGACAGGAACGCAAAGTAATATTTTACTATACTGAATAGAGCCATTTCATTGCAGATAACGTTAGTTTAAGAATTGGAGACGTTTCAAAATAAATGTGAAACTCAAAAGATAGTAACTTTATAGTCAAATTATTTCGTTAAAAAATTCACCCTTTTTATTTTGCATCTGATTTTATTAACATTATAGCCGAATTATTTCCTTAAATAATTCTCTTGTTATTTTATATCTGATTTTTTATTGAGCATTATTTTCTTGCATTCGTTGTGTAAAATTTAAAAAATTCAATGTTAAAATGTTAATTTTGATGAATCGTCTCTGTAGATACTGGCTAAGGAATTATCCATATGTATTTATTAGGCTCTCGGTAAATATCTATTTATTTATTTTTTATTGAACACCCACTCTGAGTCAGCCTACCCGATTGGATGTAAGATCCATAGTAGGTCAATGGGGGAATCATATGAAAAAAACATATTCCATACTTGCATTATCTAAAACAGGGTTGATGATTGATTATATAAAATAACAAAAATATAATTATAAATAGTTTACTTAATGGTAAAAAAATTAAAAGAAAAAAAAACGTGCGAACCACCAAGTGCAAATATTTAAAAGCTTGAATCAGTGAATATAAGAACTCAAAAACTCAACATGAATAAAATGAGGTTGAAATTTTACATATGGTTTTTATATCAGAACTGAAGCTGTGCACTATATATTAAGCGGATAAATTTTCAAATAATATGTCTGTTTTTACGTCAAAGAGCAAACATGAAGATCATAATTCAATAAACGTTATCTATATAAAAAAATTAAAAATAAAGTGTTTAAAAAATTGTATCGAAATTGTAGATTTGTATTTTAATTTGGACATCAAACCAAAAAAAAAGTGAAAAACGTATATTTGAATTTTTTTAATGGTAGAAAGCTGAACACGAGACTTAAATTATTGCGCAATTACATGAAAAAGCAGAAGAGAGAAATCCCTTTATGGTTTATGGTTTATGGAATATATTAAGGATGGATACCCTAGATTTGTATTCTATTTTGGGGTTATATAAAAGACATTAAAAAGATGCATTGTAATTTTGAATCGCAGTTAGAAAACGAAAGCTATCCTTATCCCACTTCCAAAACTTTTGCACATGTAGGGTACAAATTATTTAATTATTTACTTTTAGTTAGATACAAATCTTAAGTTACATTTCACATTGTCTAAGAGATAGACATAATGAATATGTAGCATCAGTATCGTCTTGTGTTATTATACGACTGCGATAGGAAGGCATTGGAATGTTGCCATTAAAGGGAAATAAATTGCTAATTTACTTATCCATATTTATTGCAGTTCCCTCAAATTTGGTCTCCATGTACAATGTACATTTTTTTAATATTTGTTCGATCTTCAAAACATATTTTATAAAGTTTTTTGTGAACTGTATTCAGAGTTCTTAGGAAACTTTATTTCAACTTGTCAATGGACTCAAACCGGTGACTACGAAAAATCCGTATTAATTGTGGAAACAAAAATGGCATGTCCCGTGATATTTACTGAATATATAGGGTCTATAAAAAGTATATGTTGCTTTTTTGTCAAAAATTCATCAATAAAGATAATATTGCGAGAAAGCTTGTTATGATGAAGCAAATCTCACCATTTTCTGTCACAATACAAAACATTTTCGATATAGGAACTTGATAGATAATGCCCCTGAATGTCAAATTATAATTAATAAAAAAACGTTTTCAAACGTGACCAAACGTGATTCATCGCTTCTGTTTCTACTCTTTTTGAACATTTTATATCACTCATATATTTTTATCTCTAAAGAATAGTTTTTTCAATTTTCATTCAAAATTTTTGTAATATTTCAGCAGAAATTATATCTGTTTAATTCTTACGGCATCTATATAAATTTTTACACATATGCCCATTTAACTTCAGAATGACAACAGCCATAGTCATGAAAATGGTGTTTAAATATTGTAAAATAGCAACATAATACGTGAAAGCTATATGATGCGTGATACTAGCCATATTATAAGGTTAGTGCTATCTGTTAGAATACGGGGAAATGGCAGTAACATAGTGCAGAAGTTATCGATATAGCACTAAAAGACACTGTATGCCCATTAATACAAAAAATAAAATGCACATTTGTTTTCCGTGATTTCTCATAATACATCTAAATGAAACTTGTTAGAGATGGAAAAGCAAATTAATTATCACCGGAGGTTAATACATCAGATTTACCGTATTTTTATAATTAAGATTACACATTTTTTGTAATTATTCTTTATGATAAAGCGGCCTTTGTTACGGAATTAATTACATTTCGTTGAAACTAAGTATTTGGAAAACCGTTACAATCAGGATAAAAAAAGAGAGAAAATTTTTTCTGGGAATTAATTACGAATGCTTTATATCAAAAATCTTATTTTGTGACTTATGTATAAATGTATAAATGCTACCAATTTGCTTTCGCAACAAATTATTAGAAACGACTTTATAACTGTTTAGCAACAATTTCAATACATTTTAGTTTCTCGGATTTTTAAATTTCAAAACTAAATTAATTAGATCTACCACCTTTATTTTATATTTAAGAACATTTTTTTTTGTAATTATTCTTTAAGATAAAGCAACTTTTATTGTAAAATTCTGCCCACTTCGTTGGAACTAAACTCCTGGAACGCCATTATTATCAGAATAAAGAAGAGGGAAATATATTTCTGGGAATTACGAATGTTTTGTATTAAAATTGTTTCTTTGTCGTTGCAATAAGCGAAAACAACTCGCTTTTGCAGCAAGTGGCAGCTGTCAGGAAGTTTTCGTATTCCGTGGAAACAAAATCCTTAGAGATATTGTTTACAAATACAATCAGCAATTTGCTCTTATAATAGGAGGAAAAAAGCTTGTTTTCCGCATTTTCGTGATATTGCCTTTTGAACTATTATAGATTTTCTATTTTTTTCTGTATACATTTCGAAACATACTTTTTTTAAAGAGCTTGGCGATTCATCGAAATGTCATATCAGAATTTTTTTTCGGCTGGAATACTTTTTATTTTTTATCCATGTATATAATATACGTGAGAAATAAATGGTTGTAACTAACAAATATTTTTATTAATTCCATGTGTAAATACATATTGGATATTTCTAGAACGGCGAGATTAACTTTAAAGGTAACTCAGATATATAGGTACCACACAGTTTTACAATGAAAAATGGATTTTGCCACGCGAAGGCGTTTCAGTACAGAAAGCTCTGTCAGTGAATTATGTCAGAGCAAAGAATATCTTATAAATAATGAGAAAATTAATAAAAAATTTCAATAATCATTCAGCAAACATGATATTAATAAGCGAATCTTGTGTAGTTGGAGTTGGCAAATGCTTTAAAAACTTACTGCAAGTAATATTTTTGTTTAAATTTTATATCGTATTTAGCGTCACTATCCTACTACTTAACTATTTAAAATTACTTTATTATTGTAATTAGGAATTTGTTTTTCATTAATTCTTTATTGTACCCTCAGCTTGCTTATGTTTATCATTTATTAAATTCACCGACAGAAGGCTTTTCTTCTGTTTGCAATCGCAGGCTCTGTCGGAAACAGGGGAAGTGATCTTCTCAAAACTTTCTCGTATATTCTCTTACAAAAGTAATAAAGAATTATTGACTGCTTGCCATTTGCAAACAATAATTAAGAAAGAGCCTATTAAAGTGCGATTTTTGGTGTTTAATCACTGGTATGTGGTTAAAAAAATATCAAGAAACCTAATGTGTATTTTGGCCGCTATTCTTCCAATCGACAGAAACCAAAATTTTGCAAAGAAATACGGCTGTAGTCATAAGATCATGCATCATGCATGCATTTCCCTTATTTAAATCATTACATATTTTTATTATCCTATTTACATGCTCATGAAAATGCAGACAAAAGACGGTTGAAGTTTTGAAGGCTTTGGCTCCAAATCTGATGAATATCTGATTTTTATATGTTAAATATGCACACCAAATAATATCCATCAGCTCTCATCATTTTCTGTCTATCATGCTCAATTGTATGAAAAAAGCCGGACTGACATACTTTCTAATAAAGACTACCTACTAAATTTCATCCGTCAAGTTCCACGCCTCATGACACTAATTTCATAATTTCATAAGCTCCTATCATGAATTATTATATGTAACAAGTTATACGTATAGCTTTATGGAGTGACGAAATGTTACGTCATTTCTTTTGCCGAATATTTGAGTGGTAGAAAATAAAATAAATTGGTAAAACAGCTGGTCTGGTCCCCCCCCCTCCCCCCAGAGCTTTCTCGCATACTCTTCAATTACTGATTTGTCCCCTTCCTCCGCATAAAATTATGAAATTGCTGGAATGTCTGGCTCATTAACAACTTTTTTGACTATTTAATGAAATACAAATTTTACACGGAACTACAGTTGCAGTTACAACAAGCAGAATATCATTTATTTAAGTCATTAAGTTTATGAGTTATTGCATTTACATGTATGCCAAAGTACAGACCGACAGACGGTCATGTCTTTCACAGACTTGGTTCAAAATTCGATAAGAATCTATATTGTCGATGCCAAACCCGTGTATTAAATTTTTTCTACATAACTCCTTAAATTTTGGCGAGTTACATGATTGAAGTTCACTTATAAACTAATAACTAGACAAGCAAATTTCCTCAAAAGGGAGTTTGCACAAAATTTGATAGATATCTGCAAATTTAGTCAAGTCCACGCACAAAGTTTCATCTTACTAGATGAAAGTGGTTTCGAGTTCAGTGAGACAAAGACTGACTTACTGACAGTCAGGGAATCTGAAATATTGAGATTTTTCAAAATCTAGAATTGGAATTTTTGACAGTTACAGTACTTCTTCTCTACTTCTTATACTAGAAAGTAATAAACATCGTTTTATAGTCAAAGCAAGCATTTATATAAATCGAACTATGAGGATTAAATTTTTTATTTTATTTTAACAAATTAAAGCAAATAAAATAAATCATCTGAAGCATAATGTTTTTAAATGATTCCAAGTATTGAACATCACTACAGCTAAACTAAACAAACTAAACAAACATATGACTAGTTGGTTTTACAGCACAGAACTCAAGTTCAAGTAATTGGAAAAATAAAGAAATACGAACTAAATAATGTTTTCTCTTAACGAGGTAAAGAAGCCACATATTTTAATACAATTTTATAATCGATTCTAATACCATTTTATAACCGTTATCTATAATCGTCTGTAATCCAATTTTATAATCGATTCTAATACCATTTTATAACCGTTATCTATAATCGTCTGTCACCCAATTTTATAATCGATATCTATAATCGTTTCTACTGCAATTTTATAATCAGCATCTATATTGATTCTAATACAATTTTATAATCGATATGTTTAATCGATTCTAATACAATTTTATAATCGATATATATAATTAATTCTAATACAATTTTGTAATCGATATCGATTTTTGGAAGAAAATAAGATAGCCTTAAAACTTTGAGCAAACTCATATCAACTTTGAAATATTTTACATTTAGAAAATAATAAGAAATTCAATTTTTCGAATACCTCAAAGAATTATCACAGAAATATAAAACGCAAATATACGAAAGCTCACTCTTTATGCCTTTTATAGCTGTAATTTATTTGTGACGTTCTATTGGAAATATCTCCGAAAAATAAGTATTGAAAGACTAGAAAAATATTTCTTCTGTAGTCGTGTAATTTACCGCCCCTGTAACGATTTTCTTTAGCGTCTTATTTCATTTTATTATGGCTGTTTGCTTACTCGGGCTCTTATTTTTTTCTGGACATATAAAGCGTTTCCTGGTCTGAACTCTGTTCAGAAGAAATCTGGTATTATTCTTAAAGGCCGTAAGAAATTCTGAGTGACGGAAAATTCGAAAATACTTGATGACATAACTCATGTGATGGAAAAGGGGCGAGTTTACTTACGGAATAAATATTAGCACAACTAATGCATTCTCAAATAAATGGTTGATTAAAAATTCTTAAGCGAAAAATACACAGTTCTGTATCGTTTCTGGAAACCTGTAAAGATAATAAGTACTCATAAATGTGACTTCGGTTAGCAAATACGAAATTTTAAATATTTGTTTAATCCAATTTAAGAGAAGACGAGTCATTTGCTTTATTTTCGTTTAAATGAAATTTCTTGAGAGTATTTATTTAATCAATGAATATTTTCCACATTTATATTAATTAACGTTTTCTTATAAAATGTTCGGGGCTTGAATAAAATTGATGTGAAGAAGTTAGAAATATTTTATTAATTTATTAAGGAAATTAAATTACTTGATTCATTATTTAAAGACAAAGTTATTTTATTCATTTAAAAGCATAATTTGAATAATTGACTTTTAATGATTCTTTCCTTTTATTCAAAGGATTGGTATTTCTTCTCATGTGATTTATATTTAATTACCAATTTTCGTTCAGAGAAAAATATCAGACCTTTTTACTGTCACACAGACATTTACTAAAAGTAATCAAAATATATATTTATCTTTATTTTTTAAAGTATAGATAAATTTATAAAATATTATACAATGACGCATTTTATGTCTAAAGATTCGAAAACAAAAAGAGACAGTTACAACAATCGGGCTAATTTATGCATCCGATCTGGAATTTTTCTGGAAAAATATCTGAGGCTTATGAAGTTAATGAAATACGAAAAATTAATTGAGACAGTTAAAATCATGGTAATTAGATTTTTAATGGGCGGGGAAAATTAAAACTTTGCATTATTTCTATTTTAAGTAAAAAGGCTTTTAGCACTGAATTTAACAGGGGAGGAAAAAAAATTAATTTTAAAAGTGGAATTTTACTAAGGAAAAATTAATAAAAAGGATGTCCAAGTTAAGATGACAAGCCCCGATATTGTTCAAAGAGCTGAAACGGATAAAATAAACTTTTAATGGAACATTGCATCGCAAACTATGCTTGGGCCACGGAATTAACAAAAATACGTTAGCCGGTTGTTGTTGTTGAAATTATAGTAAATAGATGTCAAAATATTGTTGATTGTGTCTGTCAGTTCTGTAGATTTTATAAGTAAATTTCAAGTTAACATAAGTTTTGATCAAACAGCAACAGCAGATGAATTGTCTGAGAATATGTCTGGAATTTCTGTTTTTATATTCCCGTAGATTATGCAATAATACTAGACATCTTGAATTCGGACAACATGTTTAGTATTTTGGTTGACTATTTAATTCAATTTATATAACTATCATTTTAACCAATTTTGCTGATATCGACCCATTTATAAATTCTAAAAACCCCAGACAGATATTGGGAAATAAGTATTTACAAAAACTTTCCCTAAAGGAACACTCAGGTAACATGTTGCGGATATTCTAAGCAATAAAAAATGTTAGTCGCAGAGGATTTTCGAATTTTTGCGAAATCCAGAAGCCAGTGTGCGTCATTTGTTTGTCTATTTGGAAATAGTCTGCAAACTATAGATGATATATAAAATAAATTTTCAAGGGAAATCGGACAAAAAACACTATAATGAGCTAAACAGTTTTAATGATTTTTTTGACAAATAAAAATATTTTTTTTTAAAAAAAAAGGCAACCCATATCATTTTTTCTAATATATAAAAAATATGCAGATATTTTTTTACTAAATAAGAAGGAAGTGGTCCCTCCAAACCCTTCTTACATACTCTCCAATAAAATTTTATCTCACTTTCCTCCACATAAAATAACCTTGGGTTAAGATCGCGAATTCATTATATACCATTGACGAAGGATAGTTACGAAATATAGATATTTCTCGGGGATCATCTATTGATACCAAAATTTGATACAAAACTCTAGTTGCAATCATATGATAACATACTGAATTTCATAAATTATGAATTATTGTATTTACCAATATGCAAAAATTTCAGACAGTTAACCGTTTGAGGACTTTAAAAATGTGATAAGAATCTATATTTTTTTATGCTTAACCTATTCCCCAAATGTTATTTACCGAGCCCATTGCGTTTTGTAATTAACGATTTCACTTGGGCAGTCAAATTGATTAATTTCCTAGGAATGGATTTCGTTCAAATTTTTATAGAAATCCTCAAATTTCATCGTAATTCGTACATTTCGGTCGTCTAGCTCAAAACGTTTCTGAGTTATTATGTTCAAAGGCAGAAAAACGTAATGCCGAAATTTCATTCAAACGTGGAGATTCGTAAAAATCTCGAGTCCGAATTCTTTGATGATTACAATACTTACTCTGTGCTTAGTATCTAGAGAGTAAAATGATAAACAGACGAATGAGTAAATGAAGTATGAAGTAATGAAGGTTAGAATGAGTAAATGAAGGTTAGAATGAGTAAATGAAGGTTAGAATGAGTAAATGAAGGTTAGAATGAGTAAATAAAGGTTAGAATGAGTAAATGAAGGTTAGAATGAGTAAATGAAGATTAGAATGATGATGCACACGAAGATGAACAATATTTGTAAAATAGAGTAACGCTGTAATATTCTCAGGTTTAAATATTACACATTGGCATTCGTCAACGTTTAAATGATCGCTTAATGAATGTAAAAGACTTCATTAAGTGAAAGCTGTTTCTTTATTATGTAAAATACTTCATTAATTGGTATTTTTCATGTATTATCATTGGTATTTATTGGACATAGATATAATATCCTTGGTATTGCATCAATGGTTTATTATTCTTAGTATAGTGTCCTAGCTTTAGTATTATTGGTATAGCATTCTTGCTCCAGTATTTTTGTTATAATACCCTTGATTCAGTATTCTTGTTATAGTATCCTTGGTATAAATATAGTATTCTTTGCATTGCATTCTTGGTTTAGTATTCTTGATATAGTATTCTTTGCATTGCATTCTTGGTTTAATATTCTTGATATAGTATTCTTGGTATGATATCCTTGATGCCACTATCTTTGATATAGTATTTTTGGCATACTATCTGTAGTATTGTATTCTTGGGATAGCATCCTTGGTATTGTGTATTTGGTATTATACTCCTCTTTGGGTAGGATTCATGGATTACGAGTATCAATCCACATTTTAATCATATCAACTGATTTCTGTTTTGTGTAAGAATCTATTCTCGAACATTACTTTCTTTACTAATTATCATACAAACATTATGAAACTAATAAACATAATACACTAAACTCTCTCCACTTATAGCTATTGCATTGTCTACAACTATGTTGAAAGGAACTATGGTACAAATGAATCAATTGAAGAAACCCCTCTTATTATAGGAAAACCAATTAATTCTTTTAAAACGGAAACCCGGTAGACTGAAAAATAACCATTCGACGAGATGATTTAATGTACATTGCGTAGTTATTCATACATTACGTCACGTCGTAAATATATCTTAAGAAATATACTACAAAAGATTAAACTTCTTGGAATTTCTTATCTAGCGAAATGAGAACAATTTTTGTAGTATTTTGTGCTGACACTATTTGCTGTTTATTAATCAATCAGACCTTTTCTATTTAAAAAAAAGCAGTGTCTTATGTTTTGACTTTACATTTTACTTATTCATTACTTTGTTTTGAAGTCCAGGTGTTTCTATTATTGCATTCATTTTTGAAATGTCATTCAAAACTAGATTCCGAAATTTTTAGAGCAGAATTTTTATGAATATGAAAAATTATGTATATGAACAATTACAAACAGTTCTCCACCATATGTTAGGTGTAATATACCTAAAACTGGCTCTAGCTCTATAAAATTCAAATTAAAAAAAGCAAATATTTATTGTTTTTATACTATTTATTTTTATACTACTAATTGCATTTTCTGTTTATATACAATGTCTAAGTTGCAATCAAAAATACAACTTTAGATAAATTCTTAATTGATTATTCTCTCACCATCTATATTTTCCATCATCAAATATGGGATATCATTTTTATAACAATATTTCACGTCTAGAGATTGCAATAACGGTATACCGGGATACCGAATACCGGTATTTTGGGCCATTTGTACAATTTTGTAATACCGGTATTCACAAGTTTAAATACCGGTTTTTCGGTATTTACTAAAAATTTTTTTAATTGTCTCTACTATGTTCAGGAATCGCGAACATAGCAAAATAGTATATGTTTTTGTTTTTATGTCCCCCTAACGGGCGAAATTAATTAGCTAATTAATTGCTTAAATCTAAATTAGCGAAACATGGATTATCTCTGAAAGAAAATATTGAATCCATAACGACTGATGGAGAAACAATTATGAAAAAAGTTGGAAAGTTGATTGGTGCAAATCAGCAGTTGTGCTATGCACATGGAATTCAATTAGGACTAATAGATGCATTATACCAAAAAAATAAAGAACAGAAGAATCCAAATACTGTGGATGTAGAAACTTCGGATTCCAAATTTGAAGAGACTAAGAGTGTGATTGATATTGACAATGAAGGTAATGACAATGTAATTGTTGAAGAAGATATTGCTAATGGGGATGAAATATTAACCTATCAAGAATTGCTTTCTATAATTTATAAAGTTTGAAAAATTGTTAAGATATTTAAACGTTCCCCAATAAAAAAGGATATGTTACTAAAATATATACTAACTGAAAATAAAACAGAATATATGTTAATATTACATTCTAAAACACGTTGGAACAGTTTACTTCTAATGATGGTACGATTTTTGAAACTGAGAAATCCAATCCAAAAAACAATAATCGACTTAAACCTCAAAATTAATTTTTCAGGTAGTGAATTCGACTTAATATCCAGAACTGTATCAGCTCTACTTCCAATAAAACTGACTATTGAGGCAATGTGTCGGAGAGATTCTAATTTATTAACAGCTAATGCAACAATAAATTTCATGTTGCAGTCACTGAAAGAACAGCACACATCACTATCTGAAGAATTATATATTACATTGAAAAATAGCACAGAAGAAAGGCATACCGAAAAAGAAAATGTCTTACGGTATTTATATAATTATAATGGTTTTAAAAATGAAAATGAAAAAGAAGTAAAGAAAATAACCTATTCAAATCTGATTAAGTTTAGAGTAAATTTTCTTAACATTTTTTACCCACAGCCCTATCCACATTCAGAAGAATTCGGTTTAATTATCGAAGATATGATGTCATTACTGTCGATAGTGAAAAGGAATTGTCTCTTAAACAAAAATTAGAATAAGCGATAAATAAAAAAATTTCAACGAACCAAAATACAATACAGAAATCAGCTATATCCAAAACCATCCGACGAGAAATCAATTTATTTGAAGATGAGGGATTTAGAGGTAAATACTTGGAAAAAGTATATCGTGCATTGCAAACAGTACCACCAAGCAGCGTAGATGCCGAAGGAGCGTTTTCGACAGCTGGTCATTTTTACACAAAATTACTTTTCAGGCTTAATGACAGTACAAATGATGAATTATGTTTTTTAAGATCACATTTCAAAAATTTGTAATAGTACCACAGACTGAAAGTGATATTTACCCTTTTTTTGTGATTTAAATAAATAAGACGTTCCTTCACTTTTTTGTGATTATATAATGTTATAATTTATAAGTTACAAATTATTTTTTGTGATATTTACACTCTCTAACGAAACTGGCAAATAAAACAAAGAAAAAACCTGTGTTTTCTTTCTTTTTCTAAAATTTCTAATACCGGTATTAAAACCGGTATCCCGGTATTAAGATTTAAAAAATACCGAATACCGGTATTGAAATTTTGGTCCGATATTGCAATCCCTATTCACGTCCTAAGACTCTAGGGTATCAGAATAAGAAATTCAGTACAAAATCTTAAATATCAAACTCTCCATTTTGCTCTAAAAATATCATCTTTGCAATAACTATTTTCGGATTCTTAATTTTTCATATTACACAATGTGTATCATCAGTATTATTATATCGTAACATCTTAAGTTAAAAATCGACTTTCTAAAACAATATCAACGAAAATTTAATGTACCGACTATTTTTTACCTCATTTAATTTCCAGAGTAAAATGTAAGTTCAGACTTCTACCACTAGTACACTTTTCCTTAAATCTCCCATTTTCCTCTGTTCGTATATTTGTTTATTATTTTTTTCCCTATACGTTTCTTTTCCCCAATTTTTCCCCAGCATTTTTACATCACTGTGTTCCAATTTTTTCCCCTCTGCTTCTCCAGGCCAAAACGTTCGGCACGAGATGATCTTGTACGTCGCCGGTCCGTCTTCTAATGATAAAGCCATCGGGGAGCGCAAGCCCTGAAAAACGATTACTGGCAGACGCCGCCCCAGTTGCCGGGGCTGTTACGCCCCGCACTTCCCGCTTTCAACTTTTAGTTGATCATTGTAAAAGAGATGGTATTCTCTGGAGGATACAAAGTCATCTACTGCTTAGAGCCATTTTTATGTCAATGTGATCGGGTCACATATGGCGAATCTGTGCAAGAAGCTACTGGCGAGGCTCTTAACTCTCGATGAGAAAAACAAGTGCCTCTTTTTTTACTTATTTAATGTATGGAGTTTTAGTAATGCCCTTTGAAGGTATCGTAGAAAATAAATTTAGATTTGAGTGGAATATGGTGGGGTGCATAATATTATAATGGTTTTTATTTTTGTCTGGGTTTTAAGTAACGGAAGTTTTTTTTTTGTAATCCTAGACGGAATTAATTTAGCATTGCCAATAGTTTTCATATGATTAAATACTGGAATCATGAAATATTTTACATTTAAAATTATGTTACGCCTTTCTATTGATATGAAATTATAGATTTTGTTTTATTTCAATTAGGAACCAAAATAAATGTGTTCGATTAGATCTCTATTTCTTCTATAATGGTAGCAAATTTGTAAGGGAAAATGGTTATTTATCTTCGCTGTAGCGTTTGTACATTAGCTATTGTACCACTATTATTTTATATTTTCTTACTGACCTGGTGCATAATATTTTACCAGCATTTTTTATATCTTTACTGTTTTAATATTTTGTTTTATATTTTCTTAAAGGATAATTCTACACATGTTATTATTTTACAGCATTTTTTATATCTTTACTGTTTTAATATTTTGTTTTATATTTTCTTAAAGGATAATTCTACACATGTTATTATTTTACAGCATTTTTTATATCTTTACTGTTTTAATATTTTGTTTTATATTTTCTTAAAGGATAATTCTATACATGTTATTATTTTACAGCATTTTTTATATCTTTACTGTTTTAATATTTTTTTAATATTTTCTTAAAGGATAATTCTACGCATGCATTTTCTAGGATGCTACGCATGCATTTTTTAGGATGCTACACATGCTTTTTCTAATGCTACACATGCATTTTCTGTTATTTGTTTTATAACTATTACTTTAAACTGTACCAACAGATGGTGTGTTTTTTTAATTACTTTTGTTATGATAATAATTTTTTACATTGGTTTGAAATATAACGGTATATACGTTGATATATAGATTTTTATATTGGTTTTTCTAAAGCTTGCTGTATTGATTGCATTTTCTGCCTTTTCTTAACAGCACATGCATTATATTATACAATTAGATACGTTCTTCTTCTGCTGTTGCAAAAATGTGTTTATTTTTTACGTTTACTTAAAAGATGATATCAAATATTACACTAATAGACAGCTTTTATCTCTGTTTAAAAGAGTGTTCTTATACTCTACCAACAGAAAATTAGGATTTATCACTCTTTTTGAGCTAATCTATTGAAATTTAATTGCACTGTCGATAGTATTAATCTGGTGTTTTGAAATAGTACTATTTGGTGCTGAATAGTTATAAATGAGACAAAAGTATATAAAACCATAAATGGCCTAACCATAAATTTTGATTTTAATTACTAAATTTCTTCTTCCTTTTCCCATAAGCTTTCTTTGCTATGGGATAATCTGAATTTAACTTGTGCTGTTAAGGTGGACTATTACATTAAAATGTTGATTTTAGTAAAGTTATAATTTTTTTATTTAATGTTTTAATGTTTGAATAGATTTCTTTATAAAACCGTTATAATTTTGTTTCCAAGCCTATTTTTGGGGAAGTTAGACTGATTTTTAATTTTGCATATACATACGTTTAAAAGCTATTTTACATTTTTAGATGTTATTTTTTCAAATTCTAAACTTTAATAAAAAAATTTCTTACAAAATGCCTCACAAATTACTCTATTCTGTTTTATATAATGATTTCTCAGTACATTCTGCAGTTCATTAAATATTTAATGGTTGTATTAGTGCGTCATAATGTGAAAAAAAATCGAAATCTTATGTTATTTAACAGCTGAACCGCAATATTTAAGGAATGGATAAAAATACAGCTTATTTTTAAATCAGAAATTAGATAATATATTTCTTGAGCTATCTGCAAAATTTTAAGCAAATCATTTGATAAACTTTTATACTAGAAAAAAAATGTATCTCTTTTTAGCAAAAGGAAGTCCTTTTTTCCAACTTTTTGAAAAACGTTTGCCATTTAACTCCTGCATTTTGGTTTCATATTTTATTTATTTGTTTGCCTCTTTTTTATCCAAATATTCAAAAATATAACTATTTTCGAATGTCTTTCAAAATATTTATTTCGAATATAGCCACATACCTTAAGTATTATCAAGAAACAAATACGAAATACAAATTTATTAATTGAAGATGTAATTTTTTAATGAAGTAGAAATAATTTATTAGTTTGGTTTAGGTATATTAACGTCCTGTTTTAAAGCAACACTAGGGCTATTTTGGGACAGGCCTCATAATTTTGAACCTCGGTCAGATGACGAAGACTGAGTTGGCACCCCCCTCTCCACACCAGCGGGAGGACGTTTGTCCCGGAGGGTTTAAAGTGCACCAGACCAAGACTGTTCTTCGGTGGTGTCCAGGCCACCAGCCACCACTTACCTCCAGGCCACCCCGGTCGAAATAATTTATTAGTAATTTGTTATAACTCACACGTCTCTTAACCTGTTTGAATTTATATATGGACGATCATTTATGTTCAAGAGAACTGCCTTCTTTATTAATTTATTTTAATAATTAGTTGTTAGTATTCACTTTTTTATATTTTGAAACTCTTATTTAACTTTTTTTCCCCCTCTTCTTCCGTAATATACTTGATTAGTTTCATTTGAATTTGGATTGCGTCATCCAAATGAAAATACTAAAAAATAAAGAAACACATATTTCCATGAGCAATAATTTTTATGATTTAAGTTAAAGTTATAAATTAGTCTTGCTGAATTATGATTATTTTGTCAATAGCTGTATCAGAAAGCACAATGCGCCCATAGTAGCGAGCGAAGCGAGCATTGTTTACTTTGCAAACATGAGATCGTTGCTTTAGTAATGGTTAAAGATTGTAACAAGCAGGTGATAAAGCTTCAAACTGAGTTTTTTGTAAATTGTTTAACTCAAGAAACTATCAGTAAAATCATCAAACACTACCATCTACATTTTTTTTTTTTTTTTTTTTTTTTTGAAATAGAAGCATTTAAACATTATTTTGCCAATAACTGTAATGCATATCTCACTATTATTTTAATAATTATCTTCAAGAAAACCGTATAAAATGATAGTTACAGCAAAGGATTTGTTTTTTACTATTCTATTGAAGAATTAATCAATTATAATAATGATGAAAAACAAACTTTTTATAAGAATTAAAAAGATGCCTTTTATCTTTGGGAAAATTGTCTGATAAGAAATGAGTTGAAAAAAGAATGAGAAGATTTAAAAAGAAGAACGAGATGAAATAAAATTATATAATTATATAATAGTTAATAATTTTAAGCAAATTAAAGTTATAATGTTACATATATTCTCCGAAATAAAAAGAAAAAAATTAAATTACTTAATTATTATTAATTAATTACTGCAATAAATACCAAATTACGCACTGAACTGTTTTAGTAAGAATTAATTAATTAATTAAATTATTTTTCTTAGTAATAAATATGCTTTTATTTCCTGTTTTTATTTTTATATTGCTCATTAAAAGTTTTAAATTTTAAATTAATTGCATTAAAATCCTTTATTTTATGTAGACAACGAATATCAAATTTAAAATCCCTTTTAGCTAGTATAAGATTTTTATGAATTTAAAATGAAAATTTAGGATATTAAAATAATAATCGAGACTGTAAAGAAATAGTTATACTATAGTAATGTAATTGTGATAATTTCAAAACGAAGGACAATTTGACGAATCAAATTAATAATTTTGTAATGTTTTAATTTAAAAAAATGCTGTTAAGATAATTCATAGTAATGGATCATTCTTTAAAAATGAGAATAATGTGCAGACGACTTGGTTTTGCTTTCGCTGCTTAAATATTCGATGATGTCAATCACAAAAATAAAACTAAGCTCTCGAATGCCAATTTTTAAAATTAAAGATTGCATATAAAAGTACGACTTGTAAGAAACGCTGTTTATATAAAAATTTTGTTGCGCGTATAAATGTTGGGTCTTTTCGAAACGCTTCTTATGGTATTAATAATTTATTTATTCTTTATATTTTAATAGCTGATTTCTTAAAAACTGAAGGTGCCGTTTTCTTTTATTGTAAATTGGGATAAAGTTCGAGACTTTGAAAAATTATAATAATTATTATTAAAAATTACTCAATATGATTAATAAATACAAAAAACAGATGATGTGTCTATTCATATAGCAATCTACGACTATTTTAAGATAAATAGCAAAATTTTTAAGAAATCTCTTGAGAAAAGTGAATCTCACAAATTAATTTAGAAAACTGACATATTTGTTTATTTTTTTATAGCAAACATATGAACTTTTGATTCCTAACGCCTTATATAAAACTTCTAGAATAGGTGACAATACATTTAGATAATTAGATACATTTAATTTAATTATATTTAATTCTAACATGCGAGGCATAAAAATTCTTCGCATTTTGTTATTATTGAATGGCATCAGTCAGATGTAAACAAATGCCATGCAGATATTTCAGACTGAATCATGGAACATTTTTCAACATATTTCAATGCTTTGCATAGTTCATACAAAATATATAAGAGATATAACAACAAAATATATAAGATATACCAGGAAGTGTACTCTCTAAAAACTGTAAAATAAATCATTATGCCAGAAATAGACGTCTAACGGAATCGGACAAGAAAGTAGGCTTAATATATTCACTGTCGTGTAATTCACCTGTGGGTTTCTTCTTCTATCTAGTTGTATCGAACCAGGGATCTAATTAGACGACAGCTTCTTTATTTTAATTAAAAGAAAGCAAAGAATAATTAGATAGGCTGTCTGAATATCAAAGTGAGTTTTTCATATGAATATGTTCAAATGAATATGTTTAGGTGGGGCGAGGCAGTAATGACTTGCCTAAGGAAACCGATGCTCATTGCATTATCTTCCAAAGCCATTATCTCACAAAATTGATTTTCGCTTCATCTGAAAACTCAAAAAAATTATCTTTTAGATCAATCAGTTTTATTCTGGGAAATTATTCCTTCCTCCGTTTTCAAGATTTTTTAAAATATAAATTGATTTACAGTCTGTAATAATACTTTTAATGTTATGATGAAATTCAAACTCATTCATCAAACTATAACATGGTCTGTTTTTTTTTATAAAATTCGACGATTTATTAGAATTATTAAGATTTTTTTTATACAAATGGATTTATTATATACATCGAAGCATTTTTAAAATACAAATTCACACAATAATTTTTTAATGTTGTGATGAAATTTAAATTCACTCACGAAAACATTTCTATCGTTTGTTTTTTATATATAAATCGAAGATTTATTAGGATTATTAAGATTTTTTTTATACAAAATTGATATATTATATGTATCGAAGCTTTTTTAAAATATAAATTGATTCACAGTGTGTAGTAATGCTTTTAACGTTATGATAAAATTCAAAGTCATGCTATAAAATTCAAATTCAAACTCATAAAAACATGCTAAGGTCAAAACATAAATTTTACCATATTAATTAAGATAAAAAAAGAATTATTTTCTTCGAACATCATTTCAGCAAAAGTGAGATTTTCCTTTCTGATTTTCCTTCTGTAATATACATAATCTTTAGCTTGTATGCACAAGATTTTGTAGCAGACAGATTCAATTTATTTTATGTTTTTTAGTTTTGTCGATGCGACAGATTTTTCTTTAAAAAAAATCACTCTATATTAGCAGTTTAAGGTATTCGACTAGGTTCCGTGAAGAATTTTTTAAAAATAATGTATAAAATGTTTTAGGAAATTTGATATATAAACATTATTTATTGTACCAAATAGCTAAAACAGAATTAGAAGTCACTATTTGGGGGGAAAAAATGCACCCATTGCTTTTAATATTTTTGAAAAAAAAAACTGCTTTTTTTAATGAAAATTTAGCAAAATTTTCAATGTAGGAAAAACAGAGTATGCTAAGAAAATAATGGAAATATTTAATTTTTATTTTATCTATATATAGCTCAAAATTCATAAAATGTAACAGACTACAAGATAAAAATTATTTTAATAAATAATTAAGTTTTATGAGTTTAATAAGTTTTATGAGTATTTGAAGTTGCCTTTGATGATTTTTTTTGTCAAAATTTGTCTATGTTTTGAACTTAAAGTGTCTATAAAACATGTCTAAATGAATTTATCTTAAAATTCGAGGTCTGTCACATCTTTAAAGGTTTTGGATACATGCATAACACGAAATGAAATTTCATGAAAATTTATAGTATTGATTTTGAGAGATTCTGTTTTCCATGAATCAATCATACTGAAATATTTCTTCTTCAGAAATGCATTTAGGTACTGTATTTGTAAATTAGTTCATCCAAATGCGCTGGAAACGAATGTAGTTCTCATTCATTTTTAAAAGAAATGCCAAAAACAAACGAGCTACGGCTGAGTTGGTAGAGTTAATATAAACATATCAAATATTTTTTTGGAGAATTTTACAGTAAAAATAAAATAATTCATTCCTTTTCGATTAGAAATACCACTGCTTCCGATTTCATTTTATATTTTTGTGTATTTTTGAAACTATTGTATCTCTCCTATTTTAAAAACAAAGTCTATTTTAGATTCTACGAAGTTCATATTTTGCAGGAAAAAACATAGTTATAACCTAGTCGGATACCTTAATTGCTTTAAACCTCAATAAACTGTTCAAACAATCTGGTTGCTAAAAGCATAATCCAATCTAGGTTTTAAAAAAATCAATTACAAATTGTAAATTTCATACTATTAGTACAGAAACAAATGCAATATATTTTTGTGGTCATATGTTTTATCAGAATTTAATTACATTTAACAAAAGACCCCATTCCCAATACTTCTAAGCAAAGTCTTAGTAGATAATATTTTTCGGACGTTCAAAATGAAAGTAGAAAAAGAAATCGAAGCCTTCAGAAAAATTGTGTTCCTCTATCGTCTTCATGTGTGTTGGTTTGACAACTTAACCTGTTTATCTTTTTAGGCGTTATGACCTTATAAAGCGAATACGTTTGACCATTTGACGTGTGTTCAGACAGCGTGACAAGAAAGTAGATAGCATTTTTGCTGCTGTCTCTCCAGATTTTTCTGTCTCTGTTTTTATTCTTTATTTTCGCTCAGTTTATATTGGTTTGAAATTCCATTTCACAGTTTGACTTTGTATCTATAGATTCTTGCTGATAGACTTTTTTTTAAATAAAAATATTTCATTTTATTTTTAATCTTTTGAAAAATGTATCAATTTACTGTGATAAAGTATCATTGATATAGATTGTCCAAAAAAATGAGGAAAAGAAATGGCATCATCAATTAAATTATTTGAATTATATTCGTAATTTTTTTCCACACACTTTCTTCTCATGTAAGGCCACAACAACTGTTTAGTAGTGACACAGTACTGATCAATGAATAGATATGTACTACATGTACTATAGATGATATCATGATGTTGATGTGTTATGCACTGTTGATGATGTTACATAAGACATCTATATATATATATATATATAAGACATGTATATGTATATATATATAACATTAATAATGAAAAAAGATGGAAAAACATTAAATAATAGATTTTGAATAATAATTTGCTTCAGAATCAGATAACCAAATATTAAAAATTAAGAAATCAAGCACAAAATAACGAAGAGTCAAATTTTCTCATAAAAAAAGACTAATTACATTTTAATTGTTCAGCATGAAAATAAGGAATAATTAAATATGTCTATAAGAAGAACAATGAATTGAAAAGTAATCAATAAATAATAAAGAATAATAAAGTGAAAAATGTCAAGGAATAATCAAATGTTTTCCTTAAAACACTAGTCAGTGTTAAAGAAAAGAATAATGAAGTGAAGACAATAATTTTTAATAACCTATATTTACGATGAAAAAATTATCTCCAATTAATTAACCTTGTTTATAGCCTTCTGGGCACTAACTTTTGCAAAAGTAATTAAAAAATTCCACATTCAGTTTAATTATAAATAAAAATCAAATATGCACTAATTTTTAATATAAATCAACGGACGTAATATTATTAATATGGAAATATCAAATATATTTACAGATTTTAAATATTAATTTGATTCATAAAAATTTAATTTTTATATGAGTAAACTAATATTTATTTAAACTCATAAAATGAATTTTATATAGTAGGTAAATAAAACAGCTTAAAACACAATCATAAGCCTATTAGCGCAAGTCGTCTTTCATTCCCAACCCCTTCTAATTATTATTATTCCGCTTTTATTAACTCTACTTTTGCTTATGCCTTTATTAGCTCCATGCTGTATATATAATTCCGGACTTTGAATAGAACTGCTTTGTATTATTGGTTTGTTAACGCAATCGAAAGTACTGGTTTCAAAAGAATAAGTCAATTCATTGAATTATTTCTGGTACATTCTTATTTAGTATACGTAAGAAAAAAAAACTGTTGAGAAACGTTCTGAAATTAATAAAGAAAAAGAGTACTTCCCTCATTTTTCCATCAGTTTGGGGGATCAAGACAAACTATCATAAGATACCTTTTGAATAGTTGAAAAAAAATCATTAATCAAAAAAAAAAAATCCCATTCACTTAAAATTAGATCTCATAAAACAAATTGTTAAAGCCTCCAATTTGAGGAGAATGCTACAAAAAACTTTGTGCGTGGTTTCTCAGTATCAATATTGACTACTACGATTCTTTGCTAAGGTACAAGGATAAATCTCAGTAACCTATCTATCGTGACAGCATTTTCGGAAGCTGAAGGGACTCCTATGGACCATCACTGGCCTCACTATATCCTTTCTTGTAAGAGGTGCGTTCCGTCAATGGTAGGTTGTAACCGACCCTACACCATTTCCGTACCCACCCGGGTAGAAAGAACCAATCACCGGAAATGTTTTATCCTCGTATCTGAGACCTCACCGGTGGGATATGGTTCCTGGGTATATCTAGGTAAGTAAGGCTAAAGAGCTTTATAAATTGACTAAGAATAGAGATTTGAGCTGAAATTGGAAATAAACAAGGGAAAGGCTTCAAAATCTTTGAAACTGTCTTTTCTTGGAATCGAAAGATAATTCAAACAATATATCTATAGAAGAAATATAAACAAATTTATTTCCTCATTCATACCTGGAGAATCATTTTTAAAAATTAAGTGCAATAAGCGAGTAGCAAAGTGAAAGTATCAAGCAAAACGAAATATTAGCTTGATTATCAACTACTGGTAAATGTTGAAGATAGATAATCTCTAGAATGTTCAGCAGGCGAAAAAAAAAATTTAAAGAAAAAAAAATGATACAAGAAGTAATATTAATCTTTTTTAAAAAAAATTATTTAACCTTTTTAATTAACCTATTTAGTTACAGATCTTTAATTTAAATGTAGAATATATATATTTATAAAGTATTAAAAAAATACATGACAAAATATTTTGAATTGAATTATTTCCTCTAAGGTATCAAATTGTTTTGTAAAATACTTTATACGATAAAAAAAAATAAAGATTTTATTTTTAGAGCCAATATACAAAAATATATACACAACAACTATGAAAATTTAAACAACTTCAAATTCATTGTTTTAATGACTTGCGAAATTTGTTTCCGTCAAACGTAGGATATGTCATAAAAATATTTACTCTTATTATATTCTTCTCTGATAAAATGACGCTTTAATAGTCATGTGATAAATATCGTGTATGTTTGTAAACAGGTTAATACATTATAATCACGTTATGATATTACATACACAAATCTGAATGTATTTAACTCGATTTTAACTAATAGGATAAACAGCTCAATTTTATAGTTATATCTTTATCAACTATTTTACAAACTCATGTTTTTATTAAATTCCGTAAGTGTTTCTTTCCTTAAATAAAACTGAGAGTAATTTAAAAACAAATAATGAATAATTTATGTTTTCTCATAATCCAATAATATTTTATTGGATGGTGTTGTTTCGAAAATCCTGTTATTTTTCACTTCTTATCTTTGGAATTTCGTATAATTTGCTGTCATTGACGTAAATCTATGAATATTTCAAATCTGCATAAATTCCTTCATTTGTCATTTTATTAGATTATCTTAACACATCTTCAAAGAAAAGTTACAGCGACGGTAAAATTTGCTTAACAACAAGCAGTTTGTCTTAAATAAGTATTCAACAGCGAAAGAATTAATGAATGAAGAACTAATATTTATTCTTCTCATAAATAAAGTCTTATTCGTTATTCTTCTTAAACATTTTTCTTCTACTTTTTTTCTTAAAATAATCCTAACATTCATCAGCATCATATTTCATATTCAGTTTATGTGGAATTAATAATCAGGCTATTAAATGCAAAAGTTAAATTAAAAATTAAACGTGTCGAATAAAATTAACGCTGAATAATTTAAAAATAAATTTATTAATTAAGTAAAAAAATTAAAAAAAAATGTTTTTGGTTGTATTGAAAAAAAAAAAAAAAACATCCCCCTTAATTATAATGCAAGTGAATTTTGTTTACCTAATATAACTTTCTTTAATTTGCAAAATTAAAAACAGCCATTTTGAATTAATTATATGAAATAAACGAATAAAAAAGAATAAGAAAATGAAAGTGTCGGATTTCTTTTTAAGATGTTGACTGCGAGTAATTTATTTTAATTTTGCAAGTAGGTGTAAATATTTCTTTTATTTATAAATGATTTTTTTATTTATTTAATATATTTTTGAAATGATGTTTTATAAAATTAAGGTTTTATTTTTAATGAAGAATTAAAGATAATTATTTAAATTATTTTAGCTTCGTTATAAAAAAAAGGGACAAAACCGAGTTTCGATAAGCTTGTTCTCAATTCTTTAACTTCTCGACTAAAGAAGAAAAGAGAGTTGTCCTTAATATTTGTTTTACATTTCAAAATTTCGATTTATCTCCCCTTGAGACATAACTGTGTAAAAAAGTAATTAATTAATTTCAAAAATGTGTCTATGCTGAAATGTAGGATTCTAGCATAGAAATTTAACTAGCATATTAAAGTAAATTTACACTATATACTAAAATCATAATATTATCAACATTCTACTGATCATATTTTAACTAAAATTTATATTGATATATGATTTACTAGTATAATTATTCATTAAATTCGAATTTAAATATCTGACATCTCAATTATATATGTATTCACATTTATAGTTATATATTATCTTCAAATTTAATTAATAGAAATTCTATATTAATAGGTAAAATTATTCAAATTATGTAATCTACTCAAATTTAAACAATAGAAATGTCAATTAATATCAGTTAAGCGAATAATTATTCATTATATTCTAAATATTCAACAGAAATATTATATATTGTAAGATAATTATTCAATGTAAGCTATATATTGTAATATAATTACTCAATTCAATATATTATATATTGTAAGATAATTATATAATTATTATATTCTGATTTAATTATCTGAAATTCCAGTTATTGGCATGTCACTGCATAAATAATCTTTTAAATTTGAATCTGATTGTTATAAATTCCGTTATATCATAAAAGTATTTTGAAAGAACTTTTCAAAATGGGATTTTGATATGGAAATAGGGACGTTCTTTCCTTTTCTTTTTTTTTACATCATTGGGAGATAATAGTTTTTCATATTAAAGATTTATCTTTTAATTTATAGAAATTGTTTTATTATATACTAGCCGCCTTTTGCGACCAGCCGGTTCGCCAATCTTAATGTTCGTTTAAATTTTAATAATTAAATAGGTTGAACCGGAGTTTAACCCCCTGCTTCGCCAAGTTGCGATAACGCGCCAAAGCTGGCAATCTTTATTATGCACTATAATTGAACATCTGCTCTTTTGCTATTGAACATTTCGCAGGACAGTTGTTGGCGATTTTTAAAAATTGTGCCAAGCAGGGGGTTAAATTCCGGTCGTACCATTAAATATTTTACGCAATTAGAACTTTAATAGATTCTTCAGCAAAATATTATAAAACTTCAAATTTTGATAGTCATATAATTCACTCATAATATTATAAAGGCCTTCAGTATCTCTCTCATTTTCTGTTACCCCTCGTAGAAATTATGCTTTAAATTAAAGTGTAAATGATTAATCTGCAATTAATATAATAATATTTTTTACTGAAACAAAGCATTTTTTTTAATAATATGATTACTGATAATAGAGTCACTGAGCGTTTAAACTTTATGGGCACTAAAGAATATCTTTCTTAATTTGTGCAATATCTCAAGAATTTGTCAACAAAAATTTCTCAGATTCATCATGAACAGATCAATTAATTAACAATGTTTAATTTTAAATGCATCAAACACTAAGAAAATAAAATGAATCGTTTAAAATAATCGGTCGAAAACAGGTTTCAAAAATCTACTTAAAAAACGATGTACTTAAAACTGTAAGCATATACAAAAAATATATAACTAACATAAATACAATTTAATTACAAAAGCATGCAATTAACCAAAAAATAATTTAAATCATTGAAAACCGGTTAAAAAAAACAGCTTAAAAAACGATGTACTTAAAATTATAAGCATATACAAAAAATATATTACTAACATAAATACAATTTACTAACAAAAGCATGCAACTAACCTAAAAATAATTTAAATCATCCGTTGGTTGCCATGTCAACAATCAGAACACAATGCGCATGCGTGAATTTTCTTCGCTAGTTACGTTAACGCAAATACGTGAATTTTTCTACGCCAGTTGGGGTAACGCTATGCTGATTAGACATTTTTAATTTCCTTTATTCTGTGTTATTTTAATTCAAAAGTACTTCAGAATGAATCTGAAATATAGATTAATTAACAATGTTTAATTTTAAATGCATAAAACATTAAGAAAATAAACAGAATCGTTTGAAATAATCCGCGTAAAAATATTAACCCTAGCCTCATTACTGTTGGGAGAAAAAAAACTGAATCCTTACTCATTTGGCGGTGGGGAAAATGGAAGATTTTTTTGGCGAGAAAGTTAGTTTTTAATTAATAATTAAAATTTCAAAAAAAGGGACCCCAGGTGCACATTCCCGACCTCTAAGGTATACATGTACCAAATTTGATAGCTGTATGTCAAATGACCTTGCCTGTAGAGGGCCAACACACACACACACACACATTGAGCTTTATTATAAGTATATAGATTTATATTTTCTCAAATAGCTATGGATAAATTCATTATAATTAAGATTATTCAAAATAACATGAAAGAAAATCTTTTCGGTTATGATTGTAAGAGATGCATTAAAGCCGGAGGGGTAATGAAATCCTTTTAAAAAATTCCATTCAACACTTGACCAACCCTAACTCAGAATGCAAGATTTTAAAGATATTTTGGTTATAACATCTATAAGAAATTCTCCAAATAAGAGATGGAAAACAGGATAATGGAAACATCACAAAATGAAAGCGATATTAATAGGACATAGGAACAACGTGATTATGACTTAAATGAATTGGAAAACTGCATCACCACCAGAAGGAATAGTTCCCCAATAACTTACTTGTTTACCCTTTAATTTTCTTCATTTATCATTTAATGTTAATCAATTATCAATTAATTTTATCACTTAATTTATTATTTTTGCTCGTATAACTTTCTATTATTTTTCTTCCCCAGATAAAATTGTGGATCTAGGGTAAGATCACGGTAATCTTGCAAGGCATTATTGAACATTGGTTTTGAAATACAAATCTTAGGTGTGAATCTGATATTTTTGCTTAATCTAAAAAATCTAATACGTATTTTGTACGGCTTTTTTCCGCCCTGATAAGAACAAAAATTTAACTCGGAACTGCAACTATAGTCTCAAAATCAAGCTCTAACTTTCAATTAACTAATTGTGCTGATCCCTGGAGGTCACCTAAAAAAGAAAATGAGATGCTTCCGGTATGGTGGTTGGATCTCGTCACCCTGGAGGGTGCACAAAAAGGTGGCCGATCTGGCTTCTCCCATCGATGACGGGACGTACTTCCTTCGGGAAAGGTACCATGGCCGGTGATGGCCCTTAGGACTCAACCACAGTTCCCGCCAGTGTTGCTGTTGAGGCATTCCGGTCATTCAGTTTTCTTTATCCGTGGGCCTTCGGGTGGGTCGGAGAGTCAGTGATATGACTTAACTAATGTGCTGCCATGCTTGCAAAAGTACGGACTGACAGATTCTCAACCATTCGACAGATTTGATAAAAAAAATGATTAGAATCAACGTTTTAAGAGCTAAACATGTGCACTAATTTGTTTTCATCTACCTCTTTAAGATTTGAAGTAAGTGATTTCATTTATATCTGAAAACCTAGGCAACAGACTTATTTTGAGATGATGATAGAAATCTACAACTTTGAGTCAAAATTCATGCGTCAAATTGCGTTTAAAATTCATGCGTCAAACTTCAATGTCTAGATGTCTAGTTCAAAGCGTATCGTGAGTCATCACGTTCGCAGACAGACAGAAAAATGAGTTTTTCGAACTCAGAGAAGTCTGAAACATAGAGATTCATGTAAATCTCGAATATGAATGCTCTGTAGATAAAAATACTCTCTCTGTATTTTGCATATATAGTAAAAATGGATATCGACGTCCATACGTCATCAATAGATCCATTTCTCTCTACCACATCAAGTATTGATAGTTTTTTTCATGATTTTGTTTGCTCAAGTAACGCTATAGAAAAATATGTTATTTTTGGAACAATATACCGTCTGTACTTAATATATATATATATATATATATATATATATATATATATATATATATATATATATATATATATATATATATATATATATATATATATATATATATGACATTAAACAGTTATATTAGAATAAAATTTTTAATTGAACTTATTTCATATTGCAAAGCAATTCGTTTTTCAACTAGAACGGACATGCGCGAAATACATGTAAAAAGTGAGCATCTGAACCATAAGCAAATGAATTGTGATTGAAGTTAAGCAAATAATTCTTGGTTAATGCGATCCCCCAGACCATTTGCGTTCGCTTGAGTTTCTTACTGAGATCAATTAGAAGTGATTTATTTACTTAAATATTAATAATTAATACTTAACTATCGTCGGAATCAACAAAATATGGGATACTATTTCCCATTGTTAAAAGTAGAGAACACTGCTTCAAATCCTTCAGATCGACATGTCGACTATTCGCAGGTTTCTCTCTGCTTTTTTGTTTTGATTAAAATCAAAATTATAAATATTTTATAAATAACAAAAGTTTAGTATAAAAACATAGAATAATCAGTGATCTCCCTTTAGAAAAAGTCATTCAATTACTGTAATAGGGGAAATGAATCTAAACAAGTGGCGTTTCTTTTTTGTTAATGATCCTTACAAAATACATTTTTTGCAATGAAAAAGATTTTCAATTAATTTATACAATTTTTGTAACAATGTGGGAATAAAGCGATATGGACAAAAATAAATATATTTTATATATCTTACTATAAAGATTAAAACTCTGTAGATAAAAAAAAGGATATGATGCTGGATTATTGGATATGAGGCTGGATGCTGCAATATTTGCTCCTAATAAAAGGAGAGCAAAAGTTTTATTAAAGAATTTTTTTTTAAATTTTCAGGCGTATCCTTTCTTTATATATGTCTAGGATTAAGAATATCTTAAATTTAACCGAACATCTTCCCATACAAAATCCCGCTTCTCTTACAAATATAGTTTTCTTTAATTCCCTCAGCTTTTGTCTTTTATATCCTCACCTGAAATTTAAACTTAACTAACCCAGAATTAAATATGCACCAGCTTAATTTGCCTTTCCTTTCCTGTATGAAAGATATTATGCATTATTTTGTGAAGACCTCTTAAATTCCGTCAAGGGATTAACCAAGATACTTTACTGAAGCTATTCGCTAAACAAAAGCTTATCATTAGTTAGCATATGTTTACACTAAATAGGTTATCTAACAAGTCGAGATTAAGTAATGTTTAAGATAACATTGCATGTTACTAGAAAAAGAAGTAACGAAAAAAAAAATGTTGAGATTTTTTTTTCTGTGTGACAGAGTTTTTATTTTTATTGGTGAAGATAACATTATTTATATCGCATGTGATTAAGTATTTTAAAGAAGCTGCAAGGTTTCTTGATAAGATACACCACTTAATTTTTCCAATTTATTGATTGAATAAGAAGCAGAATGCTTAATATCGATTTGTCTTTTGACAAGCTTAGAAACTATGATATATGATAACAAAGGTAAATTTAAACAAGAAGATGATTTTTTTTTCTTGGGACAACTTTTATTGTTAAGAAATCGTCTGTGGTTAATCTCAAAATTTATGTCTGCTTTATCGCTTAAAAGCGGCGGATTTTTGCTACGAGAAAGTTCCAACGCTATGAACACTAAAACAAATGAGAAATTTGATATATTAGAAGAGTGTCTCATTTTGAAATGATACACTCTTCTAATACACACACTATTTTCAAATTCTAGAAGATTGATTGATTTACAAGGGGAGGGCATGAGGTTGAAAGTTGAGTTCTGGATGATATTTTGTATATAGGAAATATGCATTTAAAATGAATTTATGAATTATTTAAAATGAATGAATTTATGAAAACATTAAAGGACATTGGCCAGCCAATTTCGAGAAAATAGTCCTCAAACTTTCAGTATAGCTTATATACTAACAAAGAATCTCCGATGACGAGTCCCGAATGAATAAAGCGACGGTTTAACATTCACGAGTCCCGAGTTCTATCCAGGACTAAAACCTTTTTGCTTTTTTTTCACACTTGTTTCCGTTTTAAATTATTTCAAATTAATTTAACAATTAGAAAAAGTTTAATCGATATGTTTTTCATTTTTTATGAGAAAATAAATATTTACTCCCCCGATTTTTGGATTACAATTTAATTTTAGAAGAAAAAAATTATAAATAGGAATGCGATTTTTTAAATATACAGAATTACTAAAATTAAGTTAACAATTTAAAGATGCATTAAATTAATATGATATTCATTTTTGTATGGAAAAATAAATTTATTTACTCTTAATACCTGGATTATAACTGAGATTTTGAGAACATTATTTTTGATTGATAAGAGTTAATAATTAAAACTGTCTGTAATTTTATTGAAATAATTTTTAAAAAGAAAAATACGTTGATATCTTTAATTTATTTTATAAAAAATTATAATTCATGTATTAAGAGAAAATAAATTTATTTTTTGCATACAAAAATTAAAATTATATTAATTGAAACCATCGTTAAATTGTTATTTTAATTTAAGCAATTCTAAATATTTAAAAAACGCATTCATATTTATAATTATTTTTCTCCTAAAATTAAATTATAGTCCAAGAATCGGGGTAGTAAATATTTATTTTCGCATAAAAAAATGAAAAATATATCGATTAAACTTTTTATAATTGTTAAATTAATTTGAAATAATTTAAAACGGAAACAAGTGGAAAAAAAAGCCCTGGACCGAACTAAGTTCTCGTGATTACTAAGTTGGCGCTTTATCCACTATATCATTCGGGACTCGTCAACAGAGACTCTTTGTTAGTATATAAGCTATACTGAAAGTTTGAGGGCCATTTTCTCGAAATTCGCAGGCCATTGCGCTTTAATGCTTTTAGGAATGAACATTCTAAATGCATACTTTCTTTATACTACATCTCATCCCGAACTCAATGTTTCATCCCATGCCCTCTCTTTGTTAGTTTATTTAATAACATTGTGTTTCAAAGTTTTTCTATAGCCATAACGATAGACATGATAAATTGAAATTTAGGGAGCAAGAGGTGGACGCGCTAGCCAATCACTCACAATCTTAATCTTCCAAATCACCATCGAAATGGATGACTGAATATTTGGCTGGTATTTTCTAACATAAGGATCGTACAGAATTATTGATACCTGTAGTTCATCGAGAGTAAGCAGATTTCATATAACAGCGAATTACAGAAAAATGGATAACAAAAGTCTATGAGCTATGTAAAGAGCCTAGAAAGCGGTACCGAATGGTGAACGATTGAGGATAGCGGCTATTCCATCAAGGCCAGTGAAAGTATAAACAGCAAAGATAGGAAATGGCTATCTCTGTTAGAGATGTATGTTACAGTATGGCTTATGTGGGAAGTGAGGATGGGGTTTGATAGGTGGTAATCGTAGAGTATCAGAGTGCAGAGACGAACTATGATTCACTAATTAACGAAATTCATCGTGAACAGGAGACTGCAGCCAAATATGTGACAGAACGATCCTTCTCTTGCATCAGCAAATGTAGATACTTAATCGAGTATGCCTACGGCATCATAAAATTTGTTGAGCTGCAAAGTGCGACATGCAATGTAATAAGGAATTGCAAGCTATGATGCTCATATTATCAATAGATGGTGCACAAATTCAGCCATGGAATGATTGATCATTGCTGACTCCTAAATTCTCAACTAAACGACAGAAGTGAAAGACATAAAAATGCAGTATGTCGAATTAATGACGCAATCAGATTAAAAAAAAATTCCTACCCATGACTACTGCTCTGCTATTCATTTCCGTATTTCAATTCAAGTAGAAAATGCCTATTCTGCCAAATTTTTCAAAGAATGTTCCAGTGGAATAACATACAATAACAGCTACGGTTTTAACTAAGACAGAGCACTCAGCTTTCAGGAATATAGAGATATACACTCTATGAATATATACATATTCCATATTGATTTTTAGGGAACTGGATACATTTTTATAGCATATATATAAGAAAGCAAAACCGATAGTTCTTTCGATGAAAATAGCACAAGAGTGTTAAGAGTTTTCTCGTGTTATTCAATATAGCCTAGTTCTGCGCTTTTAATTCAATTAAGAATTACAAATATCCATTTTTGCACTCTTCACTTTGACTAAATGAGTTAAACATTTTGTGCATCTCTATAGGTTTAACAATATTATCGCATGCCATAGACCTTACACGTCTGACTCAGAGAACTAACTTGAAGCGTTGTTAAGAGTTTTCGCATTTAAAAATCAGTTTCTCTGTTTGCATTCGAATAGAAAGACCGAACGGCAATCAAAATGTTGGTAAATTTGGTCTAAAATTACATATTGTACTTTTATCTTAGATTTAAAAATGAAATAAAAAAGAATTTTAACCATTTGACTCGTAACGAATAAGCAGAAAGAACGACAGGTAGACTTTTCTTACACATATTTTAAGCAAAGAATATTCATGCAGGAATTAAATAAAAATGTCATCCATCCATAATTGCACTAAATTTTGAAATATTTTATGCACGAGGCTGACCCAATAATTTAAAGCATGACGTAATAGCCGAATAATTGAAACATTCATGCACTAATATTACAATCCAATCGAAATTGCCTTTTCTTGCCTTTCATCCAAACTAAATTTTTAATATCAGATTCAAATGCGAAATATAAATAACACGGTTTCTATGGTTGTTACTTTATCGCACTTCATATTCCCCCGGGAGGCACCTCGAAATGAGGATGAGATACTTCCGGCATGGTGGCTGGGTCTCGCCACCCTGGAGGGTACACAAATAGGTGGTGGATCTGACTCCTCCCATCGATGATGGGTTGTACCGTGGCCCTTAGGACTCATCCACAGTTCCCGCCAGTGTTGCTGTTGCGGCGGTCCGGTCATTCAGCCTTATGGTTTAAATCCGTGTGCCTTCGTGGAGGGTCGGACAGTCGGTTGACTTACCTTACTTCATATGTGAGCTGTTAAGCCCAAAAATAAGCAAAAAATCGAAATTCTAAATCTACAAGAAGATTTAAAAAATGAAAATATATAAATCCGAGGTCAAAAAATTTGATAATTCTTGTTATGTGTAGTGCGAAAATATAATTACCTCGCCGTATCTAAGTGTCCGAAGTAATCTGAATGGCTGTCATCTAACAGTAAAAGGCAGGACACTGAGGGTGAATCCTAAGGGCCAGAATTGTCAATAGTACAGTATCACTCATTGGAGGTACATTGAGTCATAAGTAGAGATAATTCTACCCATCAATACTAATTTACCCATCGAGAAAGCGAAAGCCTGTTTATTTACTGGGAAATATTCCATTCATTTCTGATGACCCTACCCTCATTGTAGGAAGGAAGAGGAAGTAGAATTAAGTAAAATTAAAAATAATATATTCATTAATGAAAAAATTAAAGAAATCAAGATGATAATCAAATTGTACCTCAAGAGTAACCGAAACATTTGATACAAATTCTTACTTTTCTTTTACTTGATCATTATAAAATGAAACTAGTGAAATTTCTAGACGTTGAAAGAATTTAGTATAGTGTATGGTAATTAAATTACAAGGATAATCATCTTTTTAATGTGGTATAATCCAAAGCAATTTCATATTAAGCCTATATATGCATCCAGAATTTATTGTGAAAATTCTGAGAAATAATGACTAGTTGTACAATATCTCTACAAAATTGATGAATCTTCAAACATTACAAGTTGTGAATTTAGTAAAGGATTATCAGTGAAACTCTAAGCCGTTGAAAAAATTTATTGTAGTATAAGATAATTCAATTATAAGGATAATCAATTTTTTATGTGATATAATCCAAAGGATTTTTATGCTTATATATGTCCAAAAATAATTTTGGAAATACTGAGAAATAATGACTAGCTGTGCAATATCTCTACAAAAGTGAATGAATTTTCTTACATTCGAACAGGTTGCTTAGTAAATAATATCAATTTTTCCAAGAATCCTTCTTTATTTGTTCCAAAATAATGCTGATATTCATCTCCAATAAGAAGGCGAGTTAAAAGTAAATACTACACTATATGACTAATTTCGATAATTTCGCAAAAGTCAATTGCTTTGTATTAATGCAATTCTTATGTTGCTCCACTAATTGCTGTACGTTTCGTACTTTTCTTCCTCTCAGCAAATACACTTGACTGTCTTAAGTTGAAATTCAGTTGCCAATTCATGTCAATCAAACCTGAAATGTAAGTAACAAATACCATTAAGTAAGTGTAATAGTTTAATTAGAGAAGTGTAAAATATAAAATAAGTAAGTAAGTAAGTAATATAATTAAGTGTATAAGTGAGAAATATAATTTATAAATGTATATTTTATTTTCCATTCATCTCATTATATTTTTTTATTTTAATATTTAAATATACTTGGTTTCAAAATAGTTACAAACAAATTCCGTATCTGAAAAACCATTTTCAGACTTTTCGCAAAAAAATGAATCTCTTCTAATAAAAATTTTTCTGAAATTTTAACTTTTTATACAAAATAAAATTATTGTAATTATAAATTAAGTGTCCAAAATTTTTCTAGGCTCATTAATAATGCCTTTGATTGCTTTAATTCAAAATAATTGATGCAAATTCTTTGAACAACATTTATTTTATGTCTAGACAGAGGAACAAAGAAATAGAAAAGTTTGTGTTAGAAATATAAAAAAAGAAATTTGGCATCGGCTAAATCTCGTTCACCTCTAAACTTTTGAAAGTCTCGTTTTCGTTCAAAAGTTTTGAACAAAAGGCCATCGAACAAAATTCTTAATTGCTTGATAAGAATTTAAGAAATTTTCCAGATTATCAGTTCTGGTTTTTGATGCGCTGTTAATCACTTTTCAATATAAAACGATAACTTAAACTTTCAAACATCTTTTCTGAAATAACGTGTATTAAAACATACATGTTAAAACAGGAATATTTTTAAATCAAACTTAATTTTTATATAATATGCATAGAAAGAGTTCAATTTAAATGTTAAACTAAATAATTACGTTCAGTGGTTTGAGTTTTTTTTTTTTTTTTTTTTTTGAAGGGGGGTTTAGTTTTAAAATGAAACATCTGAACCTTATGGTAGCTTTTAAGAAATTCAGCTTTTATTCTTACAGAACCTGAGAAACCGAATTCGACAGGCAAACCCTATTTTAAATTTTTGTAAAATATGGTTTTTTTTTGGCGAAAATATTTAGATGCAAATCATTTACTGATTACATATGAATATTTTTCAATCTTTCCGGTATATGAATTGGTCATTCAAAGAAAAAAAAATCATGAATGAACTTAGTTTAACCTGTTATTCGAAGCAATCTGCTGTATTACAGTATTCATTTCACAGTTCAACTATCATTACGTTTATTTTTGAACTTACACTCAAGTTTTACCATGATGAAATTAACTCCAAGATGACGCTATATGACCTTATCAGCATGAAAAGAAAAAGGCTCTTATAGTTAGTAATAAAAAAAAATTGGGTGGAATCTTGCTTTATTTCAGGAAAGACACTTACATAAATAAACTTAAAAAGCAAGATCTTATAAAATTTAATCTTATAAAACTTGATCCAAATCGTTAGAGTCGTCTCCGAGATGCACGAAATCAATTTATATATATTATTTATATATATACAAGAATTGCTCTTTTAAAGTTATAATTTTTTTATCCATAATCTATTCATAATAGTCAAAATCTTGATTTTTCATGAGTTAAAACATATTTTAAATAAATGCAAGTTGCCAAATGTAATTTTGGCTAAATAGCTAGTTCCATAGAAACTAATTTCTAAAAATATTCCCATTTTATTTGAGTCAATAAATATAAATCTGAAAAAATAGGGATTTATAAATTATTAAATTACCTCTTTCAGTCATATTTAGCATATTTCAGACATACTAACTTTATAAATCAAAGAAAAAAATTCCATACTTCTGTTAACAAAATTGGCCAGACTACTAAATCTTGAATTTCATTATTTTGGACGAATCAGATGTCTCGTTGAAAGTATGGGGGTGTGGGTGGGGAGTATTCATAAATTTTCTTCAAGGTATCGCTGTAAAAACGTTTGGTCTAAAATAAAGACATTCAAAACTTCTTAACATGGACAATTTTGATTTCAAAAGAATTACACTTTATTAATTGATAATTTTAATGTGTCAATAACATTTTTAAGTATGGCTAAATAAAAGACAGACAATATAAAATCGAAATTCTTTCAAAAGTATTTTAACAACATCAAACTGTAGAGGGACAAGACTCTTTACAACTTCATTGTGAGGTAGATGAAAATAATAGACGAGTTTCAGGAACAGCTATTTAATTATTTTCTAAGTTTCACATTTCAGAAGACAAAATAAACACGAACACGAAAATACACGGCACTCACTTAGAATAAAATCTAATAATAACCTCCAAGAAGGATCATAGGAAATACACTTTGATGTTAATAAGGTAACGTCATCCGTTATATCAAAAGTGAAGATAATAGAGTTATGTAACAGCTACGAAATATAATTCTTTAACAGTTTAGAAATTAACTATTGATGCATGATTAAAGAGATTCAACCCTTCTTGTAAACACGAAAGCAGCTTTTAATTTCTCCTTCGTTGTACCAAACAGACATTCGAATAATATCCTGGTGAGTGATATAAGTCGTAATTTGAGGAGAGGCATGCCAATTCAGATATAATTCTTATCATCTGACCACAACTCAAAAGTTTTTATGCATTTTTGGACTAATAGAAATAAAAAACAGAAATATAAATAAATTTAGATTATATTTATATACATAAGTACTACAAGAATAAGCTTTTAAGTGCAAAACCTAATATTTTTGGAGTAGAAAAAACATGTATTTACTTTATTTTGTTTATAAGAAATAAATGAAATAAAATAACGAATTATGACATCATCCTGATTTATTTGAATCCCTTGCAAGTTGAATTGATTTTGCTGTCAAACTTCATAAAGCCTGAAATCAATAAGCATATCCCTGAAGTCTCTCATTTCCAGAGTTTTAGTATATATAAAGCCAGTAATGCTCGAAAAATCACCCCTTTTGTGGAATATTTATGCCTTGTCTGGTTTGTCTAACATATTTAGTTAGAATACGAAATTACAATGGAATTTTTGTTGACAGCGTATTTTCCCCAGACGTTGTTACAGTGTCTAGACTTGATCATTGGTAGATATATACTTTGAAAATGACAATCTTGAAGTAAAAGTAAAAAGTATATTGATTTTTTTTTTTTTTTTTTTGAGAAAGACAAGAAAATTATAATATTGAGTTTTTGAAGGCTGAAAATAGAAATTTAGTAGTATTTTATATATTCTATCTGAAGGATGAAGATTATTCATTTATCATCGACAGTTATTTTAAATTACAGAAATATTTTAGTTTGATTTTTTTTAATTTAAAATAAATACAGTTTTATTGCATTTATCGAAACGGATTTGACCCAATATTTCTACAACGTTTCAATTTTGGCTCATATATTTGATATTGAATCTCCTAAGGAGTGAAGTTTTTACACCACGAACACAGTCTCAGAGACAGAATCAATTGAATCACTTCAGGCTTTCAAGTTTATATCGATTCCCACAGGTCATGGAATTTTCAGAAAGAATCCCTGGTCTCGCCTCCTAATAGAGATAGAATCAAAAATTTTGTATTTTCCTGAACTATCGTCAACTTTGACACCAATATAAAGAGGTGGCAGGGCATTGATCTAACATCGATTAAAAATAGCAATAGTTCTCTATTCTTTGTCATGAAATTACTTAAGGAAAAGGTATTACAGATTCGTAAGGTTTACCTGATCTCTTATCAAAAATGGTAGGAAGAATTAAACTAATTTAATTTATTAATATTTTATTTAAAATATTGAGAAATGACATTACAACACACTTTACTCTTCCAAGTATATGTGTGGCAAATCGGAACAATGATTCCAAAATCACTTCATTTTTATTAGAATCTCGCTGCCTTTTGTGTCATTAAAAATGGTGTAAGTTTTCTTGCAATAAAGAAATTTACTTTTATAAGTTACACAAATACCATTTTTAAGAAATTTATAAATTTCGCTAAAGATGTCAAAGCAATTATTATATAATTTTTATTATAAAAGCAATTTTTAAAAATTATAAATAGTGCACAAAATATTTTTGTAGCAATATTTATTGGTAATTATTGCGGTAAAAATCTCCCAATATTTTCGAGACACTACACTTGATACTATGAAGCCTTTCCAAAATCCCTGTTAAATTTAAAGTTACTAAAATTTCAAAAAAATACCATTCCGAGGTGTTCATTTCCACGTTACGAAATACACATTTGGTTGCTATAAGTGAAACAGTCTATCCTATATAGCACAAGAACATAAACAACATATCTATTCTTCTTCATTATTTGTAGATATTAATGAAAATAAAAAAATACTGGTAGTAACAAGATATTAAAGTATCTTCCAATAATTCAGTAAAAAATATAATAAGCACTTTTTCTCTTCTATAATGTGTGCTTTATTAGAAAACTTTGAAATATCACCCACGTGTGATATAAAAGACAAAATGTTAACATTTGAAACTTCTCAATCATCTTCAAACCTACTCTTCAAAGAGGGAATATACTTCAAAGAGACCTACACTTCAAAGAGGGAATTGACTTGCCTTACTCATTTCAATTTATCGAGTTTAAATAATTTTTCCTACAATAATAACTTTTTACAGAAAAAATATCCGAGTCTGAAACCCTAAATAGAGATATTTGCATAAAATCTTGTGTTTCCTTAAATCTTCAGTTTTATTGTAAAAATTGCAGAAACCATTACCAAGTCACCAAACTGTCACCAAGATAGTGAATCATTGACTAAAATCCATAGGATAATTAAATTTATGTGTGAAGATAGAGATATTTTCTTGCATCCCTAGCTTTCGACATCAAGTGTGATATACACAAAAACTAAGGGGGAAGGAAACACCACAGTTTCTTCGCATTCATAAACATCATTCTAATAGAGATTTTCATTGTAACAATTTACCGAATTATTTTATATTAGATTTTTTTTTACTACATCCTCGTCTATTATGTTTTGATAACGAGTGCAATAATCACAGAATTCATGAGTTCCGTTTTAATATATAATATCTTTCTGCATATTATTACTCAAGATAATTTTTATAAAATCGTGGTAAACGGGTTAATATTATTATTATTTCTTATGTATTTGCAAATTTTGTGCATATTTTTTTTTATTTCTGTAAATATTCGGCTATTTAATAAAATTCTCATAACATGCCCATCAAACCGTTCAGTGGCCAGAATAGTTACGGATATGGGAGGTATGAGACAGCGCTCTGTGAATCATTGACTGGCATTTATTCAGTATCCATTAAAAGCATATGTAAACATTTCATTTGCAAGATGATACTGACTTTGTAGAAAATAATTATTACAAATTTGTAAAAATATTTATAATAATTAATAAAAAAATTAAGATTAAAATGAAAACACTATCCTTTGAGTAACAAATAAAATTGAATTTTTAAAAACATTTTTTTAATTTAAGTTTTTTATTTCACTTTCAGTTCCTCCGAAAATTGACGAAGAGAACACCAGTTCTGACACCGATGTCCGCGAGGGTGGAGACGTTAGCCTGCGATGCAGCGCGACGGGATCTCCTACCCCAAAGATCAAATGGAGAAGGGAGGACCAGAAAGATATACCTGCCGGCCTCAAATTGGGTATGTAGAAAATGTCCACAATTATTTTTAGCAAAATTATTATTTGCTTAAATGAAAAATTTGAAATTGTATACCAAGTTCCTAGCACATATCCACTTAATAATGTCACTCATAACTTGTGGTGAAAATAAATTGTAACTAGACAATATGCAATTGAAGTTTTTGTTTGGTAATAATAATTTTTTAAATATCAAAAGTTTATGATTCTCTGGATTAAAATTATTTCCATGCAAAAAATAAAAATGCAATCTTTTTTAGAAAACATTATTTATTTTATTGTGCTCATTTGTATGATATTATTTTATCACCGTTTTTAAATTTTTATAAAAATAATACGAAGTACTCATATTTAGTTTAAAAGAAATATAAATGAACATGCTATAAAGATTAACTGAACTTGCAACTGCAAATTTATTTTAAAAAAATTAAATTTATTAATTTTTTGCCATTGTATAGTGAAAGCCGATACCACAATTTAAAATATTACTAAGCATTTTAACGGCAGCATTTAATACTAAGCATTTTAATAACTAAACATTTTATTAACCAGTTTTATAAAATTTTATTGAAGAAAGGAGCATGGAAATAAATTAGCAACCATGAAAAGCAAATTTCTCAATTAAAAGGATGTAAAAGAAATTTTTCTGTGCTAATGTGTTTCGAAATCAATGAAGAAAGAATGTCACAATTTTAAATAATTTCTAATTAACTGAAATGCAATTAAATTTTGAAAACCTTTCCTTAGTTAAAATATATTACATAAGTAATAACTAAGAGACAAGCATGGTAGCTCCATTGTTATCTATGTACCTTGTAAAGCAATTTCAGCGATTTTAGAATTACACTAGCTATACATTGTAAGGAGTGAGCCAGTATTAAAACACTGTAATGTATCCGATATATATATATATATATATATATATTACTAATTGGTTGTCAGTCTAATTTTCCCATTTATTCAATTTGATGCTATATGATGATAATTATAGAAATATTCACTCGAGTAAAAATACTTAATAGTCACTACTTTCGTTTAAAGTCAGGCTCATGTTAAAAATATTTAAATAAACTTGAGTTTTCTTTATTTTCTTTCTTAGTATACTAGTATAATTAATAAAATCCTATTAGTATTTTGGAAATGTGTCTTATTTCGTCGATTATTTCTTTTAAAATTAGATGTAGATATATAATTATATTCTAAAGATCCACTGCTTTTATATCATTCCAAATTTTAAAAGTATACCCATTGCCCTTATGAGAAATCGGTCATTAGTATAAGTCCAAATAATAATAATAAAAATAATGATTTTTACATGTAGTTATATAGAGGAAAATGACGAAATAATGATAAATAATATGGGGAAATATTATAATTTACTTATATTTTCTTCTCCATTATGACGCTAGAAAAGTGGCAAATGTTGAGCGTCATTCATTATTTTAAAATGTTCTCTCTTTTTGTTTATTATGGTATCAGCTGTTTAAATACTCTATAAAATGTATTTTATCAAAATCGTTTTTAACTTATAGCTGAAGATATCTTGAAAGGCAAATAGAATAGCTGAAATTTTTTCACCGTACAATTTTCCAAATTATCACAATATTTCTTAATCATGACTATAATATTCATACATTATCTTATGGATGAATTACAGGAGTTTGATGTATATGTTTATGCATACATACTAAAGGCTGTCGTAAAACAAGCAATATAAAAAAAAATTAAGTCAATAACTACTTTCGCAAGAATTGAACTCGCATTCTTCACCTTCATGTGAATAATACTGAAAACCTTGCATTTTACCGATTGAGCTACTGCATGTGGCGGATTGCATTGCCTGTGATCGAACCTACGTACCACTAGATAAAAGTGATCACTGTCCAGAGGCAGTTAACTGGCTTATGAAGCTAGGGCTACATGCCAGTTGATTTCAGTTTTCTTTACAAACTGCTAAAACTCTATTAAAAGCATTAAAAATTAATTAATATTTGAAAAAACTGTATTAACATCAAGTGTTATCCACTGCAAGTTTTAAAAAAATGTATTTAAACTTGATGAATAAAAAGTATTTTAGTAACGATTGAATATTTGAACAAGATATATAAATATATATAGGGAAAGTGTGAACTTATAGTAGGAATTGAAGAATATGTAGTGATTTTATATATTTTCTTATTTTGCAAAACTAAGATCTAAAAACCAAAATATGATTTTCAGCAAACACCGAATGGCAAGATTATAGAAAATAAAGAATATGAAGAAATCTTTAAGAGCGCACTTCGGCTATTTAAATATTTTGATATACTTTAAATGTTTTGTACGTCATTTTATTCTTTCTTCTTACTTAATGATTCTTATTTGACGAACTTGATAAATGGTTTACACTTGATGATTCTTTAAGTTTGATAAATGAAAGGAATTCGGTCATTAACGGCAATAGCTTCATTTAGGGACTTATTTCCCAAAATATCTAGCGTTGCTTTTGATTCATGCTCTCCTGTGAATTTGGAGACTCTATGCACGAATACAATATGAAGTCTTTCTCAAATAAAGAATATCTTTTTAGTTTTCACAGTGTGATTTCTTAAAGAATAAGAAAAATAGGGATAACCAAAACTGAATTTATCAACCAATTAAAGAAAATTTTACTTTAAACCTACTTAAGGTCTACAAAAAATTTTGAAAAGATGAACGGAGATGAAAATGAAGGAGCTCATTCTTATTCGCTGTTGGGATATTTTAAATGATTTATGATTATCGATAGAACATTCCGATGGTTTCTGTTTTTGTCAATGACTCTATTTCTTTCAAAATTTGTCTAATATTCAGCTGTATGGATATTTTTTATTATCTAATACTTTAATCAATATTATATTTTCAGCGTGAGAAAAAAAATTCCACATATTCATTCACAGGATCAAAATTTTTAAGAAAATTTTCAGAAAGGTACAAATTGTTTCAATGACTTTAAACACTTTTTGGTAATATTCAGCATCTAAAGAATCGATTTCAGAAAATGTTATTTTTTTTTTTTTTAATTTAGGACATTTTACGTAGTTTGTTTGCGATTGTTAAAGTGACAATTTGAAACGATTTCGAAGAGTCAATTCTTTAATGCATTTAACATAATTTATGATAGTAAAAATACTGAAGAAATGCTTTGGACACATTTTAAATCACTTTTCGTATACGAAATGTAGAAAAAGAAAGTACTATTATCGTAAAAAAGTTCGAACTCAAGATTTTAATAAATCTCCGTGTTTCAGACCTTCCTGAACCAGTGAAAATGCGCATCGGATATAAGTGTGAATTTCTGGTGAAACGGTAAATTAAAAATACTTCGAGCTAGACAGATGAAATTAGGTATATGGTCTGCACACAAAAAAGAAATTTCTGTCATTAGAAATTCCTGTTAATTTTGAATAAAATCAATTCAAAGAAAGTATAGTTTTCCAACTCTATGAGATGACATTATAACCAGCAAACGAAAAAAATTACATCCGTAACATTTGTAAGTCATATCACAGACTCTCCGACCCGCCCGAAGTCACACGAATAAAGAAAACTGAATGATCGGACTGCCGCAACAGCAACACTGTTGGGAACTGTGGTTGAGTCCTAAGGGCCATCACCGGCCACGGTACAACCTTTCCCGAAGGAAGTACGTCCCGTCATCAATGGGAAGAGCCAGATCCCCCACCATTTTGTGTACCCTCCAGGGTGGCGAGATCCAACCACCATACCGGAAGCATCTCATCGTCTTTTCGAGATGCCCCCGGGGGTTCCATAAAATTTGTAATAAAAAATTTAGCATTTAGAGTGAATCTGGAACAAATTGTGAACGAAATCCTTTGAGGAGTTGATTTCTTTCTTTCTGTACATTTCAACGCATGGGATTTCTTTCTTTCTGTACATTTCAACGCATGGGCTCAAAAAATAATAATGCAGGATTAATATATTTGTCATGTGCCCTTATGTTTGTAATTATAATTTTATGTGAAATTTTATTTCGAACGATCGAGAAAAATACATTCAAAATATGTTCAATTTTCTTGAATATATATATATTCAGTACTTGCCTTTTATCAAACTCGGTCGATTAATCGCTAAAAAGAAAATCGCCAATGATCACACATTTATAGAGTATGAATCAGCATTCTTCGCCAAATGTATGCAGTTAACAATATGCTAGTGCCGAGTGTTAAAAAAAATAAATAAATACTGCTTATGTGCGAGACTCAGACAATAAAAATCTAAAAATAAAATTCACAGACGTGGCTTAAGACTCACAATTTTATCTGCGGGTGGAGAATTGGATAACATTCTTATAAGAGAATATGATAGAAAGCATTCTTATAAGAGAATATTCGGAATCTTGTTCCCGCTGATCTTTGGCCAATCTAGGTCTTTCTAGGCCAATCTTGGTCAACAAAATGTCCAAATATTCAAACTCTCTCTCGTGGATCCACGTATTCTCCGATGAGAAAAAAGTTTAAAATGTTTTGCAAAAATAACTTTCAAACGAATCAAGATGTTTTTAATAGCTGAAGAATTTTTTCTTCTTTTAGTTCACTTAATTTTTGCTATTTTCTGCATTCGTCCCATGCATTTATTTTTTGGCAACAAACCATATTTTAGCTTCAGAGTATAGTTTGCAATGTTTTGACATACAAAAAGAAACTAAATGATGTGGATCTTACGTATATTACCTTTATTACTTAAATTATCTTTTACTTGGAATATACTTGAATGAACTATTCTAATTTATCAACGAGATGATTATGTGAAGATATAGGGATAATTAGAAACAAAAAAAAATCACTTGTGTTAGTTATTACCTGCAGTTTACCTGGAGGAAGAAACGTGCAACTCCCAATTCTAGGCCTTGAAATGAATTTTAATCCTGTTAAGAAGTCTTATACTTAAGAGCTAATGCCTATAATAACAAAATAAATAAATGTTAAAAATGAATGAAAAACATCCTTTTATTGTAAATTATACAATTTCAGTCTATGTGGGAGCTGAACGATATCAATAATTTGCAATGTTTTTTATTCCTATAATTAAATAATTATAATTTTCTTATTTCATTTTCTATCGTTTCGGATCATTTCCGAGTACTATATTATACATATATACTACTTTTCAAATGCACAAAAATAGTAGCAATTCCAAACCTTAAATATTTTGTGTGGAACATTCTTTGAGCGATATATTAAAAAATAAAATTTCTAGTTTATAAAATTAAAGTTAAAGATAGCTGTCAATTAATTTTTTTTCTGAGAGGATTGATAATATCATTTTATTGCTGACATTTTACTGCAAGTAACGAAATACCATCAAAATCAAAGGGATATTTTTTTGTATATAAATCAGCGTTATGATCTTTTCATGATTCGAAAACAATACAAAATCTCATTAGCTTCTAATGATGCAAATGGGAAACTTGTTTACCTGAAGATAATTTGATTTCTCAATCTTTCCTGTTCCCTTAAAGGAATAATAAGTAATCACAAGCGATTCAATATTCAGAATATTACAAAAAACTTCAAAACATTTGCTAGACTATCATTTTTGGATTGGATGAAAATCAGAAGTAAGTCTTCTATTCCATCGGTCTTTTCTTTCCAAATGTCTAGTCACACGGTATGTCTATCAAATGAAAATATGAATATGCACCTTCAGTAAATAATATAATAACATAATAAATAGATTAAAAAGATGTGGACTTTATTTCAAATGCTTCCTTTACATATTCTATTTATTTTCAAAGATATGATTAAAAAAAGAAATTTCAAAATAATCTATTTACGTTTCAAGACTCCTTCAGGGAGTAAAAAAAATCACTTCTGGAAATTTATATATATATGTATATTTTAGTGGTCCAAAGACAATTTAATCTTGAAAAATAAAATTTGGTTCATTATTTTTACAATGAAATTTTATGTATCTCTGACATTTTGGACTAATATGTTGCAGTCTTTCTTTCTATCCTCCCATGAGTATACGATTTCAATGCCTTAACAGGATAAATAGCTAAACATTGGTATATTTTTATTGGTATATTGGTATGTAATAGCTGAAAATAGATGTTTGAATTGCTCATCTGCTTCGACTTTTGTATCAAATCTTATAAAGAATTTGCTATCTGTTTAATAGTTCATTTGTACGAATGTGAGTGGAGTAAAACAGTGAAACTTTGCTTGGCGAGCATAATTTGTCCCTGAATTGTACTTCCATTTCCAAAGTAAAAGACAATACTGAGAAAAATGTATAATTATATAATTTGATAATTAGAATACATGCTTTGTTTACAAGAAAGTTATTTTAAAACATTTTTCTTTAGACACGCTTCAAAATTCGGCGAAAATAAGACACAGCTCTATCGTTAAATGAATTTGTAGCGCATATAGTTTCTACTTTATTAGGCGATACTTCTCAACCTACACTGCAATATTTTCCCATGCTTTCAGCATCTCCCTTATTTCCTTGGAAAGTTACTGCTCTGTTGAGTCTGTTATTTCCTCCTTTCCTGATTAAATCTCCTCCACAGCGTTTTGCTGTCAGCGAGACGACAGCACCAAAGGTTAAACGGTAGTTCTGACTACGATCTTCTTCAAACGCATCGATGCCGTTCTATCCACCTTTAATCTTGTCCAGAGGTATAATTTCGTCAATAAAGTCTTCACGAGCAGAGCACATGGTCAAACCCGTCGGAATAATGTTAGACGACTTTACCCGCAAAAACTTCTTTCACGTAGATATAAGGAATTTCTTCAAACAAGTATTCTTCACATACTAATATAGGTCAATCCAGCTTCTGTGAAACAACACTGGTTTTTACCTTTTTTTTTCTTCTAGCTATGTGAACTATTCGGTATGAGAAGCGTTCATTAAGCTAATTTTATCTATATACACAAAGAAGAGTTATATAATTTACTCAAAAAGTATCCAATTATTTACTAAATCCTTCGAAAGGTAGATTTTCCGTCTGTTTGCTTATTATAACGATAACTCAAAGGCCCATTGCTTGCAGTGCTTCTGTTATGCTCGTGACCATATCGATCGGACCCTAGATGAATGGAAAACCACTTTTGAAGAATTTTGACGATGGTACCAATAGGAGGCGAATTATGGTGATTTATCTAGAACTGTCTGGGAAACTAAAAAAGGCATGTTAGCCGAATTGCAATCTGTCCGAGTTGAATAAATGACGAATTAGTTGGATCAGCCCAGCGTTGAGTGGAGTTCAAGCAGTGTTAATGGTATGAAAATTGAGTCGTACGCCGAATTTCGGAGATAAGTTTTGAAGCAGCATCCAGTCGTGTGCTGAGTAGCCAGTCGTAAAAGTAGTGTTCCTCCTCCTGCTGAATTCTGTCTTGCCGCTTTGTGTGCTGTTGTGGTTGTTAGCAACCGAATACTACTTGTGGGTTGCTGTTTGTTCTGTGCTGCTCTGCGTTGCTTGTGTACGTCTCGGTTGTATTTTATTGTCTGTGTATTCCTGTCTTCCTGTTAATTCGCATCAATTTGTTATTATGGCCTGCTGAATGTGTTACACCATATACCAACTGCAAGCAAACCCATCGATTTTAATGGAATAATTTTTTGTAACAATACTCTGACGACCTTTAAAAGAAGTAAGGGAATATACGTGGGAAAAATAAGAATATAAGAGGAATATAAATTATAATATAAGTGAAAAAATAAGTAAAAGTTTATTGGTGATAAAATATTAAACATTATATGAAATATATTTATACATTTTATAAAGATCTGAGCACATAACATTTATATGTTAAGTAGTTTTTTTTTCTATTCTATGAAAGTTATATGTAAAAGAGCTTTTGAAAAATGCATTGCCTGAAAAATAAGTAATAGCTTAAAACTCGTGTACAAAATTAATCTTATTGTGTATTTGTTGTCCTCTGAAATTTTAGAGTATGTACAAATATTAACTTCGAGAATAACAGAATGACTTAAAATAATATCATAAAAAATTAATATAAAGTAATTTATTTTCTGTTTGATTAGTATTCAGTAAACAATGACAATTTTTACTTATAGAGTCTTTTTGGATATGACTTTTGTTGATTTGAGTATGAAATTTTTACTATTCCAGATAAAATTATTAATGTTATAATTAGTCTGTCATGTTATAATTAGTTATAATTATAATGTCAATGATATAATTAGTGTTAAAGGGAATACGTTTTGAAGAAAAGAAAAGAATTAAGGAATTCGAAATAATTGGAGAGAATTTAATTTGATGAAAGAAAGTATGTATTGAATATTAGATGTCAAAGAAGCATTCTATAACATATATTATATAAAAAATATCAATTAGTTTTATTTTTAAACATTAAAGTGTAATATTATTTTTAGCAGTTTTTGATTTCAAAAAATATAAACCATGAAAAATAAATAATATAGCCTCATTTATATTCTAAAAAAATGCAATTATTTTTAATGACATTTATACATTTATTATCTATCTGGACATAAATAAAATAAAATATTAAAAAAACTATTATAGCATCAGAGTGTAATTTATTGGCTTAAAAAATAATTAGATTTAAAAAAAAATACGGTTACAATTTTTTATGCAACTGCATAATATCTATAAAAAATATTTCAGCATACTTTTTTTTTTAAATTTTCCATTCACTTTCAATTTGTTGACCATTTTATAAAAATAATTCATAAATACGTACTTACTATGTTAATAAATTATATATTTTTCTAACAGTTTTCGAAGGCTCGTATAAGTTACTGAAAACTAATTATAATTTGAATATCAGCTTAATATTTTAATGGGCATTTCAAATGCCGTACTTTACAATTATGAAAATATTTTTTTGTCTGGATGCAAAGGAGACCGAGTCAAAAAGAATTTAGAATTAAAGAATTTTATATTTGAACAAGAAATAACAAAAATAAATAAATAATGTCATTGAATAAACTTGAAACAAATTGTATTTTTTAGTCTCGTGATTATTTTCAAATGTCTTTTACAAATCGTCTTCACTTAGATTTCATAAAAGAAACGTAAATTATTAGACTAACACTGATTAGAGCAGACCAGACGAAAACTTATAAGGAATGAAATAAGGATTTTTCCAATGACATTATTATTGCCAGATACCAACAATGGCATTATTGCTATCCGATATCCTACCATATCCAAGAATAATATTATTACTCTTAGCAATTTTATTATTGCTGATAGTAAAGTCTTCTATGTAAAGAAAGAATTGAATTAAGACAAAAAGTATTATAGTTATTTCTTATTTTGTTGCATTAGCATTAGTAGTTAACAAAAAGAAATGGGATACTTATTATTTTCTCCATATTCCTCCTGTTGTTTAATCATTTCAGAATTTGTACTGAAAACTATATTAAATAAGGTTATATTAATAAGATAATTAAAAATATATCCTTATATAAAGAATGGAAAGGAACTTGTAACATAGTTATTTATAACTCACAGTGGATAAATATTTTTTTTCGAAATAACTAATTCTGGATTGAAAGTAAAATGTCTATATTTTATATAAATGAAATAAACTACCTACATACCTGTATAAAAAAAGAATTAAAAGTATTATAGTTATTCTTTATTTTGTTGCATAAACATTAGTGCTTAACAAAAAGTAATGGAATATTTATCGATTTTTTCTTCCATATCTCCCCCCTCTCCTGTTGTTGAAACACTTTGCAGAGAACTTGTTTAGAAAACTATATGTAATAAAGTTATATTGATAAAATAAATAAAAATAAATTCTTATATAAAAAAATGGAAAGGAATTTGTAACATATTTATTTAGAATCAAAATGGATAAAAAATTGTTTTTCGAAATAGTTAAATCTGGAATGAAAGTAAAATGTCTATATTTTATATAAATGAAAAAATACTTATATGTCTAAAAAGTGCGTGCTTTCTTTAAATATACTACCTAAACAAAATTACCTAAAAAGTACGTATCTTTTTTTTTTCTTTATATTAAAGCCAGTACAAAAAAAAGAGCTCTTTTTCCATAAAAATTTTCCAAATCAACTCTTCCATTATCTATGCATTACAGAAAAATTTAAAAAGATCTACACCTTATGATCACCATTTTTGCAACAAAAAAATATTCAAGAAAAACTGGAAAGCGATGCAGGAAAAACAAATTCTTCAATGATTTCACTTCTCTGTGACCGTCAACAAAACATAATTACCTCAACAGTCGCGTTAGCGGTAAATGAAGCGTCCTTTGCAAAAATATCGTGGCTTATGTTTTATACACTTCTCTGTTTTATGGAATATTACGCACGTGAAACTGGATGTGAAAAATACAATGCATCGGTGATTTAACCATCTCTTATTAGGTTATTTACGGGGAATTTAACACCGGAAACTACGAAAAATATATAGTGGATAAAATATTTGTTGTCCCATCATTCCATCTAGAGCGCGCACAACAAATCCAGTGGTGCCGAGAAAATTGTTTTTTCTTTATTTTTCTTGCCTTTATTTATTTAGTATTTCTCGCTCATGTTTTTCTTTTATTTTTCTTTCACTTGGCAACAAAAAAAGTGTTTATTTTTATTCATCTTTCGATGTTTTCGTCGATTCTTTTCTTAGTAATTGAATACTTTTGGTTCAGAGAAGACTCTTTTTTTTTTTAATTCTCGTTTGGTGGATTTTATGAAATTGTAAGAATTCCTTTTGATAATTTTTATAAAAGTTATATTTTTTAAACTGTTTTGGTATGTGTTTTGCAAATTAGTAACAAATTATTTTTTAAAAAATGGGGACACATTTTTTTTAAACTTGTATAATAGTGTGTTGTTCAAAAGATAATACGCTACAAAAACAGTTTTTCTTGCACTTTTACTGAACCATTACTGACTTTTTAGCAGGTATATTTATTACAAAATATTTTTATATCAGCTCAGAGTTCACACAAGTAAAAAAAAAGTAGAATTTTCCTGCTCTTGACATTTTAATTTGTAGCAATATGTAAAACAAAACATTTTCCAGCAATGAGACGAAGTCATAAAAGGGCTATATCCAAATATTTTAAATGGAATTAAATCGTCATTAACTTGACATTTTACATGGCAGCCTTTCTTACGTATAATCTGAACTAGAAAAATCAGTTCATAAGAAACAAAACTTGTATATTTCTTATGATTTTTCTCAATATCCAGGCATTAAATTTTTACACATTAAAACCAAACCCAAATAGATTTTTCCAGGCACTGGCTTTCATGCAAGAAGGTGCTTGTGACAGAAACTAATTACGAATCCAGGACCCTCCCGTTAGAAACTAATATCTTATCAACAGAAAACCACGTCTAAGCCATATATTCTAAAGTAATTATAAAAATCAAATCTATATAATATTGGATGCAAAAATGAATATAGTAATTTTTTATTTATAATTACTTCGCAAACATTATTTTCAAAAGAAAAACATTAAAAAAAGGGAAAGTGCAAAAAATTTTAATGCGACAAATCATTTGCTTAAACTTGTATTCTCAAACCAACGGAAGAATAAATTGATAGAAATGAGTGATTTTAATCTAATTAAATTACCAAAATATATTTGTGATTTTAAATATCTAGTAATTTCTAACATCCGCTCCGTAGAGTAGATCTTAGAGCATTGGACAACTAAATTTAGAAATTTATATAGCTCTCAAAAGTTATAAAGGATATAAATCTTAAAATTCAAAATATTATGATATTTCAATGATAATTTAAAATGATGCAATATTTTTGGAAACATTTTTGGTATAATTTTCAATAACACCTTTCAGCACTATATTGAGATGAATTTCAAACATATTTCATTGTTTCAGCAAATATTTTTTGAATGATTTTTCTCTATAGTTTTAGAAGCTAAAGTAAAAGGGCTCTATTTTTTATATCTACGGAAAAGAATTAGAAATATAATTACGATAAGGGCTTAGAAATGAAGTTGCAGCTTCTCGAACCACAGCGCGCAATTAGAGGAAATATTTCTCAAGCAATTTGTATAATAGCAATATGACTTAATAGAATTTAATTCCAATAAGTAGATTCATGTACACAACAAGCGGAAGAAATATAAAATGTTTAAGATATTTATAAAAATTTGATCCTTAAAGTTATTTTATTGAGGAAATCATGAGCATCACAACATTCATGAAAGCAAGTTAACCCGATAAATACCACACAAAAAGAGTTAGATAAATAAAATTTGGTACACATATTTCTTATCTAAAGTGTATGCATCTATCAAATTTGGAATAAAATCCGTCAAGGCGTTGATCGTCTGTTGGTCTGTATGTTCGTATGCATATCAAAGCGATAAATCGAAAACGTAACAATTCCAATAGATGGAATGTGGTATTGTGAATACAATAATCATTCTCTATCGAATTAAGTTCGTTCCAATCGATCTAAAACATGCATATTATGTTTTATGGCTCTAGTGTGTTAATCGCGTCCCAGCGATTCACGCCAAAGATTGCATCTTAATAGGGTATTTCATAACTATTGCTCGCCAAATGGCATGCGATTTAGTATTACAGAAGTACGTACCAGATTTATTTATTTCGAAGCACACAGCTCTCATGTACTGTAATCAGAAACTAAAATTCTGAGTACTGATGGCATTAACGGCCTTGCCAAAGGTCCACAATTTTATACGAGTTCGGGAGTTAACATATTTATTGGAGAATATGCGAGAAAATTTCGGAGACCTCTAGCATTGGTTTTAATTAGGTAATTAAATCATTAAGCATCATTAAAGTATCGTTAAGTATTATTTAAATTAGTAAGTATTATTCCCTTTTGAACCAAAAAATAATGCCAATGCAAAAAATTAGCTGTTGCGTACGAGTATATAGAGTTTGTAATATTGTGGTCATGTGAGCAAAATTTGATCTTCATGACGCCATTCCTCTCCGTGCTGTTAAAATGTTCCAGGAACCATGATGAATTTGAGTTTTCTGCTAAATATGAAGACGATGAAGCCCACAGTCGATACAAAGCACTGAGTGCTATTTTTGAAAAATAGTAATATTATCACCTGACAATGATGATTTATGCGTCTTCAAAAGCAACTTTGCAATCATAGTCTTTCTGAAGTCCTGAAACAGTTCTTCTTCTTGCCTAAAGCCGACCACCCCGCCACCACCGAACGACAGTTCGGAAACAATATTCCCAGTGCTAATTTCTTACTCGTTTTATTGCTTTCTATTCCTCTTAAACTCTCATTTGAACATTTTTCATCGGAATAGGATATGCATCATGTGGTGCTTCTATAATTGACATCCCCACCTCCTCACAAGCCTGAAACTTCTAGAATCCACGACATTTTGCCAGTAGATAACATTTATATCAAAGAGGGGAAACTTTGTAGTAAAATGGTAGAATTTTTTACCCATTAGCTAAGTTTACACATTATACCAATATTGCTTAGTGTAATTTTCATCTTCCTCAAGTAAACTTGTGAAAGGGGCCGCCACCCTAGAACTTCCTCGCATACTATCCAATAAATTTTTAACCCCCTCCGCCCATATTAAATCGTGGCCCTTAGATAAGATCGCAAATACCTTGCATGGAAGTGTTAAACGATAGTTACAGAAGACAGATTTTTGGCTTGAATCTAGCAATTTTGTTGAATTTATCGTGAGACTATATATTTTGGACGCACTTTTACCTACCATTTGGCCCCATGACACGGAATTACGGTTATAGTCGCAGGATAATGTACCGAAATTTATTAAGTCATTGTGTTTATTGAATTATCACGTTACATGCATGAGAAACGACGGTTGGCAGATTTAGTTTTAAATTTGCAAATAATCTATATTTTGGATATAGAAACTGCATCCTAAAATTTATCTTCCTATTAGGGCCGCGGTGGCCTGGTGGTAAGGTCTCGGCTTCGGAACCGGATTGTTTCAGGTTCGAGACCCGATTGCACCGAAGAACCGTCGTGTAAGGAGGTCTGTTGCACGTTAAATCTGTCCTGACCAAACGTCCTCCCGCTGGTGTGGAGAGGGGGGTGCCAGCTCAGGTGTCGTCCTCGTCATCTGACCATGGTTCAAAATTACGAGGTCCGTCCCAAAATAGCCGAGGTGCTGCTTCAAACGGGACGTTAATATAACTAAACTAAAATTATCTTCCTATTATTAGATCTTTTGAAGTTATTGAGTTCACATTTATTTGAATAGCAAGGCAGCCAGACTTCTTGTGAATGCAGTTCGTTCATAATTTGATTCAATTTACAAATTTAAACATGATTTAATCATATTAAATTCCATCCGTCTAGCTAGGTTTTAGCTATCATGTTACAGATATAATGCCAATCACAATAGTAGGGAGCTCTAGAACGAAGTTTTGTAAAAATCTCGAGTTTGAAGATTTTGATGATTGCAATAATTCCTTTGAAATTCTGACACGAGATTGTAAAAAAAAAAACTGAATGAAAATCTAATCAGTTTTATTCTATGCTGTTTATATAAATCTCTAAATGAAATTCCTTAATTAATTTTTATGATATGTTTGAAAAAGTTTGTTAGAAAAGCTATTATTGTTATTTTTTACACATAAGCAAAGTAAGCAATAAAAAAATGAAACACATAAAATCAGTTTTATTCGTAGTATAATGTACTATATCTAATTCCGAAATTAAATATTACTTGTTATTATAAAATAATTTCTTTTTAATTCTTACTTTTAATTTATAACACTTATAAACCAAAAAGTTCAAAAGTTGAAAAGATCAAACAATTTTCGCAACCACAAACCAGATTCAAAACATTCAACAGACTGTAAGTAATAATAAAATATTATTATTACAGTAATACATTTAAATTTATTATTAAAATCAGTTTTATTCATAGTACAATATGCTGTATCTAATTCTGAAATAAAATATTACTTGTTATTATAAAATAATTTCTTTTTAATTCTTGCTTTTAATTTATAACACTTATAAATCAAAAAAGTTGAAAACATCAAACATATCTCGCAACCACAAACCAGATTCAAAACATTCAACAAACTGTAAGTAATAATAAAATAATGTTATTACAGCAATAAATACAAAATTTATTATTAAAACCAGTTTTATTCGTAGTACAATATGCTGTATCTAATTCTGAAATTAAATATTACTTGTTATTATAAAATAATTTCTTTTTAATTCTTGCTTTTAATTTATAACACTTATAAACCGAAGAATTCAAAAGTTGAAAAGATCAAACAATTTTCGCAACCACAAACCAGATTCAAAACATTCAACAGACTGTAAGTAATAATAAAATATTATTTCTGGGAAATCGATAATAGTTTAAAAGCATCCATTTATTATTAGAAGCTCTTGAAGAAAACCGGTAATCGGAACTTATTCGGTTCTTAAAGGAAGCGAATAATTTCATTATCCGGGAAATAACAACAACAACTCAATTCATTTTACAAGGAAATTAAGTTTCAGGGGCAGTATTATTGTTTCCAATAGGCGGTCTAGCAAACGTCCAATAAAACGGGGAAAAAATTGTTATATATTTTCCAAGACATGACAAAACAATATCTGGGCTTTCGAAACAAACTTGCTGTTTATTGGAGAGTTGCCACAAACATGCTAACCCCATGGTGAATTTTACCTCCCCTCGGCACCGGAGGCTAGTTTAACTTTTAATTAATTAGAATTACTTTATTTTGCGACACGTTTTCCAGACAAGGCCCGGAGGTTCGTCGGGCTGTGAAGCGGATACTGCTTTAATGGGGTTTTAATGTTTAAAGCGAGTGACCGAAGTATTTTTCCTTGCGCCCCCTTTTTTTTTCGGACGGGGGCTTGATTTAGTTTGTTGGCTTTTTTCCGTTAACTTTGTTATTTTCTCATCTCTTTGCAGCTGATATTAATTGATCTTAACTCAGGAAAGCAAAGCCAGGGCGCCTCAGAAAAGCGAATTTGCATTTGTGGTTGAGTAAGCAAATGGTTTAGCGCTGTTACATGGTATTATCTTTTGCTCTTTTTTTTACGGGTGGTCTGCAGTTTCTTTTTACGTTAATTATTATTATCAACATAAGGCTGGTTTGCCAGAGTTAAGTTATGGTTTTTTATTGGATTTAATGCACGTTTGGTTTGGAATGTAATGACAAGAAAAACGTCAGTAGGGAACATTGGTAATTATGTTTTGTTGTTTCTTTTTTCTTCCTTTTTTGTTCACTTTGTATGTTTTTTATTAATTTTTTTCTTCTCCTAAGAGTTTTGTATGTACAAGTATTGTTACGATGGTACTTAGCGAAGCAAATGTTCTGTCGATTTAGTGGTCATTATTTGAACCAAATTTATGTTCTCGTAGTTTAATTTTCCACGCGAATTCATTGGGCTAGTTGGAATTTAAATTATCCAAAAAAATTTTGGAGTTTATTGCATTTTAATGAATTGCCGATTAGCAACATGGCTATTATTTGACTAGCACAGAAAGCGAACTTTCATTATTGCCATCTGCTCAATTGGTTTGTGGTAACCATTTCTACTTGTTTGTGTCTTTTTTCTTCTTTTATGCCTAATTATTATTGAAATATATTTTTTCTACGATATAGAGAGAGTTTTTTATAAATATGATCTGTTTGACAGTTATTTTAACAAAGGATAAGTAAGAGAATATTTTGTCAAAACAAGAAAGTGATTATGAGAAAAAAATCATTTATGCATATATAAATGCTTATAAATGTTCACAAATATAAGATGAAGCTAATGATATTTTTTTAAAAAGTTCATAGTATTTGTTTTGCATTCTTAATAGTAATTATTTCTATCGTACGTATCTGTTCTTAGCTTTATATTAGCCTCCTTTGGCGACCAGCTGGTTTTCTGGGATAAGTGGTCCTTAAAATTTGATTTAAATCTCATATAGCTAACAGTTTTAAAAGCTTCTTAAATAAGAAATTTGTTAATTGTAAGTAATGATTGGCTTGTAATTTGTCCATTTTAGAAGCTATACAACGCTCATTCAGTACCCAATGCGTTTTCCCAATTTTGTCAGTTTTTCTTGTTGAGCATGCTTATAAAAATATAAAAAGTTCTAATTATAAAAAAATAATCCAGATTTTAAGATTTTCTGTTTGGTTCAGAATATTAATTAATTCAGTACCTTTCTTGAACATACCTCTAAAAATATAAGAATTCCCAATTATAAGAAAATATCCATGGCCGAGATAGCTTGGTTGGTAGGGCGTTGAATTCGCATCCGTTTGGTACGAGTTCGAACCACAGCGGCGGAAGACTTTCTGTGTGTATGCTAGTTGGTGCACATAAAGATCTGTCATGGTCACGAAGTCCTCCATGTCGAGAGTAATACCACTGGGGGTACTGTTTCAGAGGTGATCGCTCTCTGATTCAGGTCTAAATTACGATCAGTGGATGAGTGAATGAATCGGATGAATGAAGTCCGCTCTGTGAAAGGAATTGTGGCGCGTGAGTAGCTAAGTCGTATACTCTTGGCCCTAGTTGGCACTATTGAAAAAACAAGAGACGCTCACACGTCTTATATCGCTGATAGATAACTGCCAGCGGGCTTGTTAAGTGCCATAAGTCACAACAGAAACAAAAAATAAATTCAACATTTAAAATTTTCTGTGCATTACACAATGTTAATTAATATAATACTTTTCTTGTTGATCATGTTTATTCAAATATAAGTCCTAATTCTACAAAATAATCCAGCATTTAATTTTTCTGCGTATTAAAGAATATGTTCCATTATTGTGGAATGTTTCAGAGAGATATTCAATAAAACTTTCCTTGATTTCTTAAAAATTTCAAAGCATTACAATAAAGAAAACAGTTTTCAAGCTAAAAGAGCGATAATATATTTTTGCGTTTCCAATTATTATGCAAAAAAGACAAATGGTGTTCAAAAATAGATTAAATAAAAATAAATCAAAAGTGCTTGGTTATGAAATTAAACTTTAACGGTTAGCACAATGAAATTATAAACTTTTAAAATCATACTTTAAGAAAAAACCTACATCTCTTGAAACATAAGCCGAAATTTCATACATTCATCCTCATCAATAGAAGAAAAGTAGGGAAGAATCAACTGTACAAAGAAACTGCAAAAGTGAAATCTATTTCAGATTCATTTAAAAAAAGTAATGTTTCGTGTCTGCTTAAATCGTTTTTGAATTTAATTAAAATTCGACAAAAAATACAATTGCAGCTAAATTAATATCATTGAAGAAGAAGTTCTTGAGTTTTTAGATAATGTAAAACATATTTTTTACGATAATTTTTGAGGTATTGCAAATGCAATTAATTAAAATTCTAGTTTCACTAAACTACTTCCGAAGTGCAAAGTACTCTCGTCAATAATATACCAAATTTGAAATTTTTCTTTTAATTTCTAAATGTACTTTTTTAAATTAAATTAAGAATAATCTTTAAAATATACTGCTTTTAAAATTGAAAGTTTCTTTTTAACAGAATGAATTATGATATTCGAAATATATTAAATATTTATGACGTATTTTATTTATGTCAGAAACATTTAATTGTATTTTAATACATTTCGCTTCTATTCTTTCTTTTTATTTCATCAAATTATAAGAAAAACTTTGAACGTACGGAGGAGTTGAAAATATTTATGTTTCTTTAGTCAGTTTATTGTTGGAAGCGCAAACCTCAGCTTCTGTTTTTATGTCAAGTAGCTTAGACAATCTATTTTATTGTTAAAATTGACGCATATAACAATGTGCGGATAAAGGTAAGTAATATAATAAGCAGCAAAGATTAATTATCTTTCAAATGCTATCCTGATCATGCGCGATTAGAAAACAATTTGAGTTTCGCAAATGATAGTTCTGAGGTGTTTAACAAAGTTTGAGGTGTGTTTTACAATAGTTTGAGGTTTGTTGATGTTCTCAAGTGAGGAAAACCTGATAATCGATAAGACGTAATAATCGATTTGGATTAAAATAAGAGCCTTAATACTAAAAATATAATTTTTTGGAAACTATATAAACCAGAAAAAGTTATCTCTCCAAAATTTTCTTGCATATTCTCTAATAATTCTGAATTTGTGTTTTAGACGCATTTTTTCCCAACCGATGAAATCAAAATTTCACACGGAACTAGAATTGGAGTCACAAAATTACATACTAAATTAGATATATTTAAGTTGTTGCATTTTAGAGCTATTACTTTTACGTGCTTCTGAAAGTACAGACTGCCGGACACCCAACCCATAGTTGCATGTGGCTCAAAATTTTATAGGTATCTACAATATAGATATTAAATTTGTGTACTAAATTGTATAAATATGGATATTTCCGTTTTGTATTTATTGTGTTTAATTGTATTTGAATAGCCGGACAGATAGACTTCTGAATATATTTTGCTCAAAATTTGAAAGAAATTTACAAATTTGGTGTAAAGATGATACATCGAATTTCCTCGTCTAGCTCAACGCGTTTTTGTCTGTCACAGAGAGACAGACAGACAAACAAACATATTCCAAAAATCAGTTTTTCGAATACAGGGAGATCTAAAACGTGTAGATTCGTCAAAATCTTGAGTTCATATTTTTTGTCGATTACAATATTTTCCTTATACTTCGTATATGAGAATGAATATAAAATGTGTTGCCATTTCAGATTACAGCTTATTCAAATGGTAGCATCAGATAAAATAAACCATAATAATAAAGGTACTGATGTCAAAAGCTATATAAATACAGAAAACATACAATTTATAAGCATGAATAAAAATTAGTTAAGGGATCGTAAAATTCACATTTTCCTAAATTGTACTGAACTGCATCAAAGGTCAATGGACAGTCTGGAATTTTTATTATTTAAATTTATGCTGCTTCATTATATCCTTATTTCATTCTCCAATTTCATGTTATTGCTAAAATTTTCTTTCAGTATTTTTTTTTAATTTATTGGACATTGCATATAATTTTTCAGTTAATGAATAATTACTTGTTTCAAGCTGATTTTGATTGCTAATCTTAATTTGGTTGCTTGTAAATATTTTGTAAAGAGAATATACCACTGCAAAGAAACAAAGGTTAACAAGAAAGGGAATTGTATTATAGTAGACTAGGCAAAGTCAAGAGATAATAAATCAGATCTAATATATTGTTAACAGTCTAGACCGGTACATCTATTATTGTTTAGATCTGTTTCATTTCATTGCGTAAGTCATTATTTTTATATAAAAGAACACAATTTTTATCATTCCGTTTGTCAACATAATTTTTCTACCGGAATAATAAAGATAACAATTTCTTTTTGTGCAATTGTATCATTTAGATTATAATGTTTTGTCACTTCAGGATATTAATATTGGAAATTTCATTAAAAAAACTTACTTTGTTGTTGTTATATAAATTATACTAGTATTAGAATAAAACTGGATCATTTTAGAAGAGAGAATCATCTGTAATAACGATACATTAAACAAAGTATAGAAATGTCATAGAGCTGAACTTAATTTCAAAATGTCGAGCCTCTATATCAGCAGAATTAAGTTGGATTGAAAGTGAATTTTGGATGATAAAAATATGACGGGAAAATATCTCAATAATTAATGTTGAAAGGAAATAATATCTCGAATGGAAAATTTAGGTAAGAATTTTAAAGAGACCAGAAATAATAAGCATGAGAGAGAACTGCAAACATAAAAAGGGAAAATTAGATTTTTATTTTGACAACAATTTTAAATCTGAGACTTTTTTTTTCAACAAAAAGAAAGTTAGATGGGTTTTGTTCAAATTTTTCATATTTGATCATAATCATCCGATGAGTGAATAAAAATTTAGAGCAGTGGGACATACTGTATGTTACACTAGTAGGTGAGATCATTAAATGCAGCCGCTATTCCGTGTAAAAGGAAAAGACAGTAACAAATATCTTATAAGCAAATATTTCTTATGAGATTATTTACACAAAATATATGGAAATTAGTATGTGTGGAAAGATGTAAAGCACATTTCCGTAATTAGAATTTGGCACACGATGCATAAAGTTTAGATTTTTTTCCCTAAAGCTTTCAGGGAGATCTTACCAATGAAAAATGCGCTTCAATGCACTTTAGAATTGGCTAAATCTTATTGGATTTTATACTCTATTTCGTGGGATGAATGTAACCAGTCGTTTTTTCCAGGATTAATGTTTCAATTATGCGATGTTTCATTAATGTTAATAATTAAATTATGGCGTAAATTTGTAACCTGTTAGTCCGCAATTCATATCGAATATCATGCAACTTAGTATATATATAAATTTAGAAAAAATATTAAGAGATATAATAAGAGTTGGTATGCCATTTCTCTCATATTTATAGAGTTTTTAATATGTTATTCGAATTGAAACAATTATCTTCCTGTTACTTGGAGTTTTCAAATCGCAAGAAGAAAAATCTTGTATTTATTGCAAATCTAGTCAATGTCTTTGAAATATTTACCGAAAGTTGTTTTCACATGATAGAAAGTTGATTTAGTTTTAAACACTTTATATCAATCACTATATTTCTTAAGAAAAAATAATGCATGATATTTTTATATGCTTTATATCTTTTCTTTCATACATAAGATTTGTGTTACGCTTTATTTCAAAATGTTGCATATCGAATTCACCAAAATATTTTATTCATGCAAAATAATTGCATTGTCAGCTACATAAATTATCGAGTTGTTGTATATGGTGCGTGATTATTTTACAATCTTTTCACAAGTTATCATACAGTGCTAGTGATGTTTTGCTGTTACGTCAAATTTTGCTAGTGATTTTCTGGATATAGCAGTGACGACATTTTCTCAATAATACTTGTAATAAATATTTCTTGACGTAGTCATAATTACTATGAATAATTCCAAGCATGACTTTTACATTTTCAGGTTGCTGGGCGAATACTAGAATATTAGTTATAATTATTGTGAATAATCCCAAGCTTGATTTTTAGATTCAGAATTGCACGGCGAGTACTTGAATATTAGTTACAATTATTGTGAATAATTTCAAGCATATTTTTTGAATTTTAGGGTTTTACACGTCAAATATTTGGATATTATTTATAATTATGGGAAGGGTTTTTACAGATTCTAGATTGTAAGGCGTATACTTGAAAATTAATTATAAGTGTAGTGAATAATTCCAAGCATGATTTTTACAGGTTGAGGAGTGCACATTGAATACTTGAATATTAGTCATAATTTTTGTGAATAATCGCAAGCATAAGATTTACAGCTTCAAGATTGTGCAGCGAATACTTGAATATTATCTGTAATTAGGAGAATGATTTTTACAGGTTCACCATTGCATTGTGTATACTTGAATATTAGTTATAATTGTTGTGAATAATTCCAAACATGATTTTTACAGGTTCAAAATTGTGTGGCGAATACTTGAATATTAGTTGTAATTATGGTGAATGATTTTTACAGGTTCAGGTTTGCACGGCGAGTACTTGAACATCAGCAAAGTGAGCCGTCTTCACATGGGGGCGTATCTCTGCATAGCTTCGAATGGCGTCCAACCTTCCGTAAGCAAGAGAATCATGCTGAACGTAAATTGTAAGTACTTTTAGGTTTATCACATATTTAAGCAATACTAAACAATAAGTATATGTTTGTAACAAAGTAAATAAATTACGAACCAAAGAATGCCTCAACTTTATTTTCAAGTGAATTTAATACTTAATTTTTCACCTGTTGAATCTGAACTTGAAATTTTGGTTTGAATATCCTGGTAAGTGTATCGATACTTTTTGATTTCCATTTGAATTCAGTATATATTTTTCATTGTTTGGGATAGATCGTTTTCTATGAATTTATTATATTAAAACTAAACTAATATTTTAAGACTTTATATGCGAGTACTTAGACTTTTTAAGAAGAAAAAAATAATCTATATTTAATCAAATGTAAGCAACTTAAATAAACTAACTTTAATCATATCTGCAGCTGCAGGAATTTACTTCACATGTTAAGTCAAAATCAAAATATACTAAAGCATCAGTCCTTATACATTCACAGTAAATCATTTAATCATAAAAACTTCAAAATATTTAAAATAAAATTCTGTTTTTCGACGTCTAAAAATTATTATTTATTTATGTATTTAAATTACAAAATTATGTATTTACTTTTGTATGACTTTCCCTCTAATAACGTAGTACCCATGAAATATTCTCCGATATGTATAAATTTATACTTTTTATACTATAGTTTCGATATAACACGAAACACACTCAAGTGAAGTAATAGTGAAAGAGAAATAATATAGAATTATTACTTCTAAATTTCATTTTGTAAAATTTCCATATAATACTAAAAGATTCTCTATTTTTCTGCAATTTAGAATGCATTAATGAAATTTGCGAATATTGTTTATCCCTATTTATCATATGAAATGGTATTAAAATATAATTGAAATAATATCCGATCTGTAATAATTTTAAACTTTTAATAAATAACATAGATTCAATACAACATAAAACCAGTGTTACCAATATGTCCAAAAACCAAAAATGGAGCTTTGGTGAATGGAGTTAACTCTCCTCCATAAAATTTGCTCCCAGGACATCAATATTCCCCTTTCGCCTTTGCCACTAGGCCTCTGCATGAAATATATTCATCTGGTCCATGTTACTACTAATTTTAGTTAAGCACAAATTCACAACAGTGAAAATTCACAAAACTCAAAGAAACAACAATTAAGTAAGCGACAATTCACAAATCACACTGAAAAAATTAGTCACTTATAAAAGTTTGAATGCATTTTCGAAATTAACACCAATATAAAATTTTATTATACATAAAAAAATCGAACACAATTAAGATTATCTGATCAGTAATATGAAAATATTTTCTGGCATGAACTGTAATATAAAAATATTTTAAGATCTAATCTGTAATATGATAATATTCTGCAATCTGATATATAATATGAAAATAATTTTTGGTTTGATCGGTTATATAAAAATATTTTCCCATCTGATCTATAATATGATAATATACTCCAATCTGATCAACGATATAAAAAATATTTAAGATCTAATCTGTAATAAGATAATATCCTCCAATTTTATCTGGGATATGAAAATATTCTCTGAACAGATCTGCGCTATAAAAATATTCTCTGACCTAATCTGTAATAGGAAAATATACTACGATTTGATCTGTAATAGGAAAATATACTCGGATCTAATTTGTAATTTGATAGTATTCTGTGATCTGATTTGTAATATGAAAGTAATATCCTATATGATCTGTAATATGAAAATAATATCCTATCTTATCTGCAATATGAAAATAATCTTTGATGTGATCTATAATATGAAAATATTCTCTGATCTGATCTTTAAGACTTAAAGCACTGTTTCGGTATGACATGAAATGCTTCTATGTTTCTTATAAGCTCCATTTTTCAGAATCTCGATACTCTGAAATCAACGGTGTTAAATGAGTCAAATGCAAATTCCAAATTCTAAGAAGAAATAAATTGTAGTGTAGGAGCTTTGAATGCCTTCACACAATTTTCAAGCAATATCAATTCTTCTTTTCAGTTGCCCCAATGATTTGGATACCAAATCAGCTGGTCGGAGCACCGCTCGACACCGAAGTGGTGCTGGATTGCGGTTTGGAGAGTCATCCCAAGTCTGTCACGTACTGGACCCGCGACGGCGGAATCATGATTCTGTCCAACTCCAAATACAACAGCATGCTTATCGACTCGGGGACTTACAAAAGTAAAATGAATCTTCGCATCAGAGATCTTAAGCCCGAAGATTACGGGGCTTACACGTGCGTGGCGAAGAACTCTCTGGGCGAAACTGAAGGCACCATCAAACTGTACGGTAAGGAACTGTTGTATTGTCCTTAAACAGCCTCTGGAAGAATTGTCTTACAATATTGGTCCAAAATGTTGGCTTAATTTTATAACACATGATGGAATAACATTCATATGCACAAAATATTGTTAATGAAATTTAAATCATATGTTATTAGAAAGCAAAATTGCTGCCAATTGTTAACTATGTTGTCATTAAAGCATTTTTGTAATGTAAATGATGCGTCTAAAAAGTATGGTGAATTGGAACATAAAACAAATCATGGGAACAAAACATCTTTATTCTCCTTCAAAGCAACATTCATTGACCACACTTTTGACTTCGTTGATAAAGTTGTTAGAATGAGTCAGTGAAGGCCTCTTTTGGAATGGAGTGAAGCACAGATGCCACACGCCGTCGAATGTCTGGTATGTCTGCAAAACGTGGGCCATTCAGGATCCCCTTGAGGTGAGTAAACAAACAGAAGTCTGCAGGCGCCAGATCAGGTGAATATAGTGGATATACGAGGACAGCGTTTGGCCAAGTAGTTGCGTACACGGATCGCAGTTTGGGGGCGGGCATTGTCATGCAACAGATTCCACTTGCTAATCTTGCACAACTGTGGACGAACACGTTGGATGCGTAGCAACTAGATGCGTTGAATTCGTAGTAATCTTTTTGCCCAATTTGTAACAAAACTTCATGTTAATCCGTTCTCCAATTCAATTTGATGTGAGTTTTCGCACACATGTAGTTCGACTGTCCGTAGCAGAACAATATGCGACAATTTCTTGCGCTCCTTTCTACATGGTGTCTCTCCATAAGTCCCTCCCTGCGCATGTGCCTGGCAGCATTTCTTAGTCACTTTGATTTTGAGATATTTATCCATTCGTTGAACTTTTTAGACGCACCTTGTATTTTATGACTCGAGATCAAATAATAAAAGTTTGTTCACAATTTAAAAATGGCGGTTTGAAGCCACATTTCTAGCTTTACCATTTATACAAATAATTATTATCTTAATGATATTTATATCCAAATTAATATTGGTACATGAAATAATAACGATTTTATTAAAAAAATAATTAAAATTGTGCATGTGGTTTAGATGATATCATGTGCAGGCTTTTCACTTATTTAAATATCTAACCCAAATCAAATTTTCCTCTTTCATTTCTCGGCTCTTTTCATCTTAAGATAAAATGGATAAATTAATTCATTAAGCAGTGGAAAACATTTTAAAGAGATTAATCTCTTGTTTCGTTATTACAAGATTTACATTTTAGGATTTTTTTTTAATAAAAAGTTACTGCAATATTTTTAAGTTGCTTACTTATAAGTCGTAAAAAACTGAAATTTACCAAAAAGATGAGAATTACAAAAAAGTCTTGTATTGTCAGTTAAAATTTCTTAACCGAATCTTTAGCATAAAGCTTTGCATTACAAAATGTCTTCGTCAGTTTAATATATTTCTTTTTGATTCTACACCCCGTAAAATTTTAAGAATAAAATATATTTTTTGATTAAATTTAATAATTGATTTTAGTATAGTCTTGTTGGCAAAGTAATGTGAATGACTTGTTATAATTGGTGAGTACACATTATCTTAATGCTTCTAAAGCATATGAGCTTAATTGCCTTGGAAAAGATTAAGTCTGAGTAGTTTCAGATGAGTTTCAAGCATAGATTTGATGCAGTTTCAGGAACTTATTTCCCTATTAATCATCTAAATTAAGCTATATTTTATAACTCAATATCACAACACTAACTTAAAGTGGTACTACCTGTACTTTTTTTTTGCCATTAATTCTGCGCAGGAATGTTTTGATTAGTTTAATTCAGATGTTATTGTTCAATGGTTCCTCTATAATATAAAAATGATACTTAATCTTTTAATTTTTTCTTCACTCTTGTTTGAGAAAAAGGATTAAATAATTTGTGAAATATTAAGATTTTTTCATTCTTTTAATATGCACGGATCCTTCCCCGCTTTCAATTTTATTTCCTCATCGGTGAAGTATATTTTTCTTGAACCTCGATAAATTGGCAACTAGCAAAATTTCTTGATTATTTTCTCATTATCTCCTGGTTTGCACTTTATCCTGGCAACAGAAAAAAAAATATATACTTCGAAAGTTGATATTTTTAGGTCTAACGATTAGAGCGCTAGCAGACACAGCATATAGACTCTTATCCTCTCTTATTATTAGAATAGATGGTAATTTTTATGTACTATTTTTTGTTAATTGCCTTAAAAAATAACCAGGTATAATTTTTTTAAAAATTTTGATTCAAGATTCAAGTTTAAATATTGTTTAAAAAAACTAATGTAATTATTAGTATTAGAATATTTTTTTCATAATGTTAAAAACACTCCATTGCATCATTGCAGGCGACAGAATAATATTTAATGGGCTTATAAATTATTTTAAAAAAGCAATTTAAAATAAATTGCTGATTCGACTACCACCTGTTAATTATCAAAATTTATATATCATGAATAACTAATATATAATTGTTCCAAAGCAAAATTTCTTTATTATTTTTTTCATTTTCTCCTGATTTGCATATTTGCGTGACAACACTGAAGTATATATGCTTCGAAATTTGGTAGATTAGGGTTTAATGGTCTGCTGTTTAGTGCACCAGCAAATCGAACATAAAAACATTTACTCAATCTTATTATAAGTATAGATGTTACTTTTTACATATGACATTCTTTTGTTACTTAATTTTCTTTATTCAATTGTAAAGGTTTGTAATTTTGAGTTACGTATAAAATGATTTTAAAAAAACTAATGTAATTTTTAGCATTATTAAGACTTTTTCTGATATCAAAAACACTCTATTTCTTCATTGCAGACGATAGAAATTATTGAAAACAAAAAATGTAATTTAAAATAAATTGCTAATTCAACTATCACTCATTAATTATAAAAATTTACATATTGTAAATAACTAATATACATTTGCGGCAAAGAAAACCCGCTTCTTAATTATTTTCTCATTTTTTCCTAGCAATACTAATGTGTACTTGCTTCGAATTCGGCCTGCTCTTTAGAACAACAGCAAACAAAATATACAGACACTTATTCAATCTTATTATTAGTAGAATGCTGATTTTTACGTATTATTTAATTTTGTTACTTAATTTTCTTTATTCAAGAGTAAAATTTTGTAATTTTAATTTAGGTATAAAAATGATTTTTAGAAACTTATGTAATTTTTTATATAACAATTTCGTTTTCTAACGTTAAAAACAATCTATTGCATCATTGTAACTGATATAATAATACTTAATGGGTTAATAAATTATTAAAGAAAGGTAACTTTAAATAAATTGCTGGCTTGACTATCACTAATTAATTATCAAAATTCACATATTATAAATAATTAATATACAATTACACCAAAATATTCATAGGTTCAAATATTCATTATAATAAGCATATATGTATTGAAATATTTTTGTAATATATTTATGAATGAATACATGGAATCTTTGAAAGTTGTTTCGATTGACTCATCAAAATCTGATGTAAATTTTCCCAGTTTCCTGTTACATAAATATTCCATTCAACGGAGCAATTCTGGCATTTTTTCAACTTCATTACACTAAAATTCAGAATTTATTTGAAGTCATTCCTTATCTCTGCTGCCATCGCCTCGGAGAGAATAAATTTTACGTTATCTTGATAGGTGATTCTAAATCACCATCCATTTTTGCGAAAACCCTTTTCTCGAAATGATGAAAATCCAATTTTTTCGCGCAGTGGATACAAAGCAGCCGAAACTGTCAGGACGGTGAATTTTCTTACAATTTCGTTAAGAATTCTTTCAAAGTGCGTGGATTTCATTCCAGCTGAGGGTTTAAAATCACGACATTCTCGAATTCTTTATACCCAGGGGATGTGAAAAATACCGATGTGGGGACCCACAGAAGCATGTGGCCTTGAAAGTGTATCCAGTTATCATCGGAATTCGTAGATGGCGCTTCAGACTATCTTACTTTACGACTTCAGATGGATTAACCGATGAATTATTTACGAATCTCTCCCATCTGTGGGGTCGTTCAAATTTTAGGAGGTAGACACATTAGAGACGGTGGTTACAGAAAAGGAAATATGATCAAAAGAAAGCAGCGGAGAAAAGTTTACGTCGATAGATAGAAATGAAAGTAATTTGAGAATCGTAAGAATGAGGCTCTTTTGAATTCTTTTGTGGATATGTCAGCCTTATTGGTCTACAATTATTTAACTGGAATATTTCACGCTTTTTGGCAAATAGTTATATATTTAGACTGTTTGGAAAATATTTATGTCCAGGAAAAAATTTATGTCATGTAAAAAAGAAAATTTGGACATGCGAAAAGAAGGAAAATGTTTAGAAAAATAAATACTATAAATATAAAAATGAATAAATATAACCACAATAATAAATTACAGATCGATAAGATTAAGGATACAAATTAAAGGAAACACTATTATTCTAGCATAACAAATGTATGAATTTAACCAATAACTGGTTTTTTTCTCATGTGATGATAAAGGAATATCAAAGTTTTTAAAGGTAGTTTTTAACTTTTAATCCTTAGAAAGGAATTTCATTAAAGTTTTTTTTCTGATGAACTTAATTCGGGTTAAATTGTTATTTTATTCATTTTTTTGTCCAGCATTTAAATTTTTAATTTAAAAATAGCACGCGTAAAGACGCTCATACATTCATACCTATATCTATATCTATCTACCTACTTACTTGTCTATCTATCTATCTATATATAGAGGGGGGGGGAAGAGAGGGGATAACTTTTATTTCTTCGACATTTTGATTTTTCTATTCTTTTATTTGAAATTTCGTTTTAAGGTTGAAACTGTTGCTATTTTCTAATTTAGAATATTAAAGTATAATTTTTTTGTCGATTAATGATTGTTTTCAATTTTTTTTATATTATTACTTGTGCATTTCTGATATTAAGCAAGAAAGATTAATTTTTGTCCTGTGCTCAGAATATTTAGTGAACATAATCATAATCAAAAATAGACTATAGCGTAATATCAACTAATGCAACTAATTTCTCTTCAATTGAATGTTAATATTTGATAGAAAAATGTGGTTTAACCTTTCTCCCTCGAACGGTGACTCTCAGACTTCATTTTCACGCTTTATTTATTTATTTATAATTTTGATTGTTAAAAACTCCTACAGAAGGGTAAAGGTTGATTGGTAGATTAATTTTTGGGGAAAATTCTACTTAAAACAATTTTTTATTTATTTATTTTTGGAGTAATAAACAAGCCCTTGCATTATATGAATAAAAATGCGTCGAATTACTTTTCTGAGAGCAAAGGGTTGATTCTTCTGTACATAAAAAACAAATATATAAGATATATTGATAAAGAAAGTTATGTTCCGACTGCTATATAGAAAACAAATTTTGCAATGCAAATGAATTTTCTGAATAAGAAATAACTAAGAAATGTTTCTATAAAGGTATAACATTTTAACATTGTTATAGAAATGTAAGTAAAGTTGAAATGAGGATATCACATTTTGGCAAACTGATTTACGTTGTAGGTGATGGAATCGTCTTAATTTTGGAATTTCAAATGCAATTAAACATATATCAGCAAATCTTCGTCATTTAAAAATTTAATATATTTTCACGTATCTTTATCTATTTTATGGAGAAAATATCGCCTTCATTTGCATAACGATGAAAATTATTTTCTAATGAAAGTCATAAATATATTAATAAAAATAATTTGAATTCTACATTATTTATGTGCGGATTCTTTTTAAAGCAAAACCATTTACAATAATTTTATATTGGTAAAGAATATCATTAAAATTAATCGGAAATTTATATTATGACAAAACCTAAATTTAAATCAATTATTAAATACGTCATCCCTTTTCTATTTTCACCCACATTTGTTTCTTTTCTCTTAGCATATCCTTTAATTCTTTTTTCTTAAAGAATGTTTTTTTTTAATCTTTGTCCTTTTTTTGTATTTGCATTATTAACATTACTTATTTCATTATAAAATGCTATTATTTTTATGTAACAAAAGAATTTATTAGAAAATTATTCATTAAATTTGTGTTTTCTTTACAGAAATCCCTCGACCTACTTCAACATCATCACCAGCACCTCAGTACACAAGCAAAATGAGCAAAACAGACGGTAATTATCCGCTTTTAATGTTTCGTTACAATTTTCATTTTTGATTAAATTTTTATCAATGAATTTAAAATATTCAAAAATAAAAACTATTTTTAACTTCTGTGTTGTATTATGATTCCTTTAAGTTTTATTCCTTCAAGTTTATTTTATTATTGCGCTATGAAATGAATCTTCAAAATCGGTTTATCTGAAATCCATAACAACATACACGAATTCTAATTTCAAATGAAATCAAAATAACCCCTTTTGCGAAATTTTTTCCGAAATTTTACTTTTTAATATTAATTACGAAATGTTTCGAGTATTAAACTATTATCTGTTTTAAACCGAAATTAATCTTAATTATAAGACGTTCCACGATACAATATATGAAAAATAAAATGCAATATATTTAGTATTAAAGTAATACGCTTACTAAAATTAAACTTACTTTTATCTATAAAATTAAATATAAACGGCAATTAGATGACTTTTATTTTTTTCAATTCCTTTTTTCTTTATTTACCACAAAAAAAATCATGGTAATTCAATTAAATTAGACAATAATTGATAAATTCGAAATATATGAACTATAATAAATTGATTCGCTTTATTTATGAATCAAAGTTAAAATTTATTACAAATTTCTTTCCAAGGAAGATGTAAATGAAATAGATATTTTGGTAAAGAAATTGATTGTAATTCAATCCATTTATCTTTACTGGTCATGCCATGATTTTGAACAATAGGAATACCACATAGCTAGAATTCGCAGAGCAATGTAAAATATGTCCCATTACGAACTTCTGAGTTATAATGATCTTAAAAAGAGGTATAATCCGTTAGCGTTGTTCTTGTCTTTAGCCAGTTACATAAATATTATCATCAAAGGAAGCCCTAATTTGTTTAAACATTTCATCCATTAAATAATTTTAGTTCAGGTACCTCAGAATATTAGAATAACCTTGTTTCTCTTTCAAAGATAAGACTTCCCCCCCCCCCGTCAAAACCTGCAGTGACAGTACACGTTCCTGACTCTATTACAAATGTGTCTTCACTTAGCTGATAGCTACTACGCACATTTTGGTCGGACAACATTTGAATGTTCTTAGAAAACCTCTATAACTCTCAAATATCTCTGGATGAGCGTTTCTAACGATCAAAGTACGCGCCAAGGGCATTTAATCAATCACACTTAATGAAAGAGAGAGGGATTTTTTAATGGTATCCAGGTGACATGGACGGTCTCCTTAACTTCATTTAATGGGTTTTTCGGTCTTCCCGTAATAATAAGCCTTTTCTGAAAATTCCTCAAACTTTGAATAAAAGGATTCAGTGCATACGGTGTGATGGATGTTTGAACCTGGCCAATTTGATCCAACGATCGCATCAAAACATTTGGCAGTTGCAGAGACAAATTCTTAAGCTACGTAATATGGTAAATGTTTTCTAATCAAATTGGAATTAGAGTTTGAGTGGGCCAATTGATGGTGAAAGAAGAAGTTGCCGTTGTATCTGTCGCGGTGATGTCATTGTCTTGTTCCAACTAAATTATTTAAAATATTAGACATAAAAATAATATTATTTGTCTGGTTACCAAATGTTGAATGAACTCGTGTCATGTTATCGCAAACCTACAAAAACGAATGAATTGCGACAAAAACCGTTGTTGAAAAACTGACAACAAAATCCACTTCAGCGAATGTTCGATGTTTGAACTTAAAAGCTCAAAGATCAAAGTTATGCATTATTAAAACCTTGGTTTCATATATAATATTTTATCCTACCTGAAGCTCAAAAAAATTAAATAAAATTAGTGTAAAATAAAAAATAAAAGTTTAACTATTTTTTTATTGAAATCAAAATCCTTGTTTGATTTTTACTGCTCGTGTTTCAGGAGCTCAACAAACAACAAGTGAAAAAATGTTGATAAGCACTTGGAAAAATTCCTTAGTGAAGGATGAGAACGATTGTAAGTAAAATATGACACAAAAAATAATATGAAATTTTCAATTTTCAGATTAAAAATAAAAGCTTAATTTAAAATTCTTTATTGAACAATATTGAGCAAAGTGGGTATTTCAATTAAAGCAATTAAAGTATACTTAACTATCTTTTTGAGTATTTTTATTTTTTTTAAAAAAAATCCTGGATAAAAATAAAATTAATAAAGAATCTTTAATGAATTTACTTAATATTTTTAATAAACGAGCTAATGACAGAAAATTAAAAAAAATATTTTTTACAATTTCATTCCAATTTTAAGCTTATTCTTCCATTAAAAAAAATATTTTTTTATGAAAGGAATTAATTAACGATGGAAAACTATCAACGATTTTATTTTATCTTTTTTAGATTATTTAAAGACTAATGTTCCATGTTTAATTAAGTAATAGCAATTAGAGGCATAAATTTATAATCGGATTTGCAGAAAAATCAGTCTAAATTTTAAATACATATATTTATATTTAAATTTTAACAATATGCATAAATTTTATTTTATTTAGCTTTTTTTAGAATTACCTTATTTTAATCATGCATTTGATAATGGTAACTTTGTTTATTTTAGATTGATTTTTCAACTATCTTTTTAACAGTTTTTTTTCCAAATCCTTACAAATTTTGACATTCATTCTGTTCTCTAATGGTAGAAAAATGAAGCACTACAAATTCCTATTTTCTGTTACTTTTACAACGATAATTTTTTATAATTCACGTTTTGGATAATTTACAAGAATACTATGAAACAAACAGCGAACATGAAATCAAAAGGCAAAACACATGAATACAAAAGAATTGTTCCGAAAATTCAGGAAAGAAATCGCATGAACTTCTTAAGGGAAATTCTTTAAAATCACTTAATGCTTTTTCTATGTATAACATGAGAGAGAATTTCTCGAGGTAGACGCTACATTGGAAAAAGAAATTGTTTGAAAATTGAATTCGCGGCAAATTTATTAAATATTTCAGCTTAATAGAAAACGATACCATTAAAATAAGTAAATGGTATAGTTAATGGAAACCTTTATTATAATGAATAATGATTTCCGTTATTCTTTCTAATGATAGCGTTACTTATTATTTTTAGCGCAAAATTCGTATTGAATTTCTGTGTAGGATTCATTAAATTTTTTAATCAAAGCTAAAGTTTTATTATCAAAAACTAATGTTATGCAGTAAGTTAAGTCATATATTTTTTGTTTACACTGTTTGCAAATTTTATTTAGACTTTATTACACCGATAGATGAATTTGCTCATGGATAATTATTTCTAAATGTAGTACTAATTCTGCAATAAATGTAATAAACTGGTGATTACGTACAATTACCTGTGATTATTCATATTCATGAATAAACTTAGCGATGACTATGAATATTCACTGATAATTATTCATGATCACCGATGTGTTTAGTGGTGATTATGAATAATCACCAATAAATTTAGCGCTGACTATGAATAATCACTGATAATTATTTATAATCACCGATATGTTTAGTGGTGATTATAAATAATCATCAATAATTATTCATAATCACCACTAAACATATCGGTGATTATGAATAATTATCAGTGATTATAATTATTCAATAATTATTCATAATTATCAATACGTTTAGTGGTGATTCTTAACAATCACGGATATTTATTCATAATCACCAATAACTGTAGTGGTGATTATGAACCGTATTAATCACATTTACTATAACATTTACATATAACAGTCTATTAAGATTTAAAAAGAAATTCACAGAATGAAACGGTAGAGTGCGTGTAAGTGTTTTAAAAAATAAAAGTATTTATTTTTAAATCAAAGTAAAATCAATTTTTGTATAGAGTTCGTTGTAATTACACTTTCATGCTTTTATTTATTTTATCTCATGTGCAGCTGCCAGAAAAGCAGAATTGTCTACCGAGCTTTTGGAAAAGGAGAGTACAGTCGGAGGTATTGCAGCAGCCGCTGCATCTGATCACGAATTCAGAGAATCAGGTCAGTTTCAATAGTATTTTCAAACATAAATATTTTTTCATAAGTAACTGTAATAGCAATAACAGCTTGAATAGTTATAGCCATACCTGGACTAACAGTTTTAAGTTATTTGAGACGGCTCTTTATGAGTTTGATTACAATTATTTAAACTTTATAATAGCATTATACACATAAAATTCTAAACTAAAATTAGTGCGATACAATTAACATAGAAAGCTTAAAAAAAAATCACTATGGAAAGTAAAAAAAGACGAAAGGTTATTTTTGAAGCTTCTTATATGACTGTGAATACAATTATTTAATCTTTTGTAACAGCATTATACGCATAAAATTGCAACTTCAAATTTTTGAGAATCAGTAAAAATAAAATACCTCAAAAAATATATAGATTCACTTGTTAGTAGGTGAAGCTACAAGCGCTACACATTGAGTCATGTAAACAATTACTTAAGAGGTTTTGAATTATTAGTTCGTTTATGGAAAGATGAGAGACTATCAATTCGCGTTCATCAACTTCGCTAATTTTTTTTAAAGTTTTCTTCATGTTAGCAATAATTTTTAGATAACCATAAACATAGTGCGGTACAGTACCATTATCTAAATCATATCTGCTCTTTTTTCCCCTACCAAAAAAAATCAGCTTTGATAAAATTTGGAAATTTTATACATTTTATGCATTTGCTTTAAAAAAATCACCAATACACCTCCCCATCTTGACTTCTGCCATATGTCCATACAAAAATCGAGTATTGCCTGAATTTTCCATTCTGGCGTCCAGTTGTTTGTTAACAATGTTGTTGTTCGTAATCAATGTTTTCTTTTCTTATGGCCACTTTTGCCATAGTATCCACTGACTCGTTCTCTTTGATACCATCTATATCGAGATTTCGTTTTAAAAAAAATTAAAGTTTTTAAAATGTCTTTTTTTTCTGTAAAATACTCTTGGAATCATTAAATCGGCTCTTGAGTCTTTGTATATTTCATAGATAATATTACATAAATAGATATTTTCTAGCACCTGTAAAATTGCAAATGTTTCTGCAATAAATATAATATATGCTTATCTTATTTTAAAACTCTATACGATATTTTTTGGCACACCATAGCGAACTGCAGAGCAATTTATTCTATCATCTATCTTGCTTCCACCAGTGTAAACTCCCGTATCATAATCTATTTCATTATTTTTTTTAATATTTCGCTGGAGAAATTGCATGACAATCTAATCAACTCTTTTGGTAGTAGCTTATCAGCATTTTTATTTGATTGGCGTATACATTCTCATTCTCAAATCATAAATTTTATATTGTAGACAAAAATTTATATTTGTAACTCTTCTTCTTAGCAACAAGGTCCAAAAGTAAACATCCCATAAGAAGCTGAACATATTTCGTAGAAAGAGTTATGTAAGGTTTTGTTATCTGTGAGAGTGTACTCTCTGGATATGCAACATTTTTTTATTTAGTATAGTAATATCTCTAGGGCAGACACTATTTTTTTTGTTTCTCCGTCTTTAGCAAAAACAAATAAATTTCTTGGCTTTCCGACTCGTGAGTATCCAACATACGATTGGCCATGTGAAAAACGTGGATTTTCTAGGTTCAAAACGTACATTTGAAGTAACTGATTTTGTGTCTTACTCATGGTCATAGAGAATGCAAGTCAAATGGGGAACTGTAGTCGTTTGAAATCAAAAGGAATGTCAGTGGGAACAATAAGAACGCGTGGAATGAGCATATCTCCATTCCACTTTTCGTTATGAATAGTTGCCTCGATTCTTGCCGCATGTTGATCCTCTAATTCTGATGCGTGTGATCAGCTATTACATAAACGCTGTCTTTAGATTTTTGTTCGATAAGATTTAGATTCTTAGACTCTTGTCGTGAGATTCAGAAGTACGAGAATATGCAATTCAGAAACGATCTGTTTCATTGCTCGTTTGTCATTCATTTGTTTGAGAAGCTCGAATTTACTTATTTCTTTTGTAGATTGTGAATTGTCAGTTTTAAAATAATGTTGATTCATGGAAATAAATGAAACAATTTGTTCATAAATTTTACTGTGATCAAAATAAAAGCTAATAATTGTACAATGCCTATAACTTTCGCCTAGGTGCTAGTAATAAGTTGGAAAACTTTTATCGCTATCAGATGAATGGTTCAGCAGCGCATATTACACGAACAAACAAAAATTCATTTTTATACATTAGATATGAAAACAATGTAAATGATGATTTTGTGTTGATATATAAATTAAAATCTCCCAGTCCATTGCTCTAAATCTGTCAATTATTTTTTAAGTAAATCAGAAAATCTATTGTAAATTCTCTATAAAGCAAAGATTGTTTTTCATAAATCTGCATTAAGAGACGAAAATATTTTTTGAATACTTTTTTAAAATTCTTTAAAATCTCTCTAAAATAGTCTGTTTTTGCTTCCACAATACTAGTTGTATAGGCAATTAATTATTTAAAAATTATTTTTTTCTTGCTTTTTTTCCTTTTCATATATTGCTTGAAATGTAAAGTTCTAACCTTTCTCCTCTGCATTTCCAACTTTACACTCCACGAAACTGCATATTTTTTCTACCTTTTACCCCTTTTTCTTTAAGTCATAGTAAAATTATGAAAAGACCTCACTAATAATTATTTCAGACTTTTTCGTATCTACCAGTTTTAAATTTCTCTCAAAGAGTTGGTGCAATTTGGCTTTGAATTCTAAATTACTGAATTAATCTAAAGACCATTTTGGGACTTTCTTCTTCCTCTGCATTTCATTATCGAATCGTATTTTGAAATCCATTATCTGATGATCTCTAAGACAAATACAATCATCTATTCTCCAATTTATTATGATATTCATCTCTATTATCATGATATCGATCCCACCCTCATAGGAGCATTAATGGATGATAATTAATTGCTATCATTTACAGCAATTAAATTGATTTAACCATCCTTCAATGGCATTTGCTTTGATCTTCCTATTTTTGTTATGCACAATGATAGACATACCAGCAAACTGTCAGCATGTATACAAATTTGTTTTATTTGATGTGTACCTTTAATTATAAAATCATATGCAAGATATCTTCCATCAAGGTTATTGTGTTTTTCAGTTGTTGTATTCAGACACAGAAGAACAAACGATTAAAGAAGATCATTGTGTTTTTAATAATTGTATTCAGACACAGAAGAACAGATGATTACAGAAGATAATAGCGTTTTTGAATGATTGTATTCAGATATAGAAGAAAAGATGATTAAAGAAGATCATTATGCTTTTGAATGATTGTTATCAGATACAGAAGAACAGATGATTAAAGAAGATCATTATGCTTTTGAATGGTTGTATTCGGATATAGAAGAACAGATGATTAAAGAAGATCCTTATGCTTTTGAATGATTGTATTCGGATATAGAAGAACAGATGATTAAAGATCATTATGCTTTTGAATGATTGTATTCAGATATAGAAGAGCAGATGATTAAAGAAGATCATTACGCTTTTGAATGGTTGTATTCAGATATAGAAGAGCAGATGATTAAAGAAGATCATTACGCTTTTGAATGGTTGTATTCAGATATAGAAGAGCAGATGATTAAAGAAGATCATTACGCTTTTGAATGTTTGTATTCAGATATAGAAGAGCAGATGATTAAAGAAGATCATTACGCTTTTGAATGGTTGTATTCAGATATAGAAGAACATATAATTAAAGAAGATTATTAAGATCATTACGCTTTTGAATGGTTGTATTCAGATATAGAAGAACAGATGATTAAAGAAGATCATTATGCTTTTAAAGGAATGTATTCAGATACAGACGAACAGACGATTAAAGAAGTTCATTGTGTTTTTGAATGAATGTATTCACACACAGAAGAACAAACGATTAAAGATGATCATTGCGGTTTTGAATGATTGTGTTCAAACACAGAAGAACAGAAAGAAAAGACTTCCAAGAGAATTTGTCTGATCTTTAATAAGACATTCTATTTTGATAAATCAAATCTTATTTGTCTAATTCTTTGTGTTTTTAAATTTATTGGGGTGATGTTTTTTTTTCAGATAATTATAATCCAAACCAATAGGCATGGTCTCCCCTAAACTTTCTTGCATACTCTCTGAAAAATGTATTATCCAAGTAATGCCTTCGATGGCATAGTTATATAATAGTTGCAAAATATTAACCTTTGTCGTGAAATTGGTTTTTTTACTGAATCTATCATTCATTCTTGGCAAGTCTTTTGGTGATTAATCACTGACATGCATTTAATAATATTCGAAAATCAAATTTGTATTTTAGATGGGGTTTTCCTAATCGATTGAAAAAAAAATCACACAAAAGGACAGTTGTAGTCACAAAATGTCATACCAGATTTGATATATTATTATTGCGCTTTTATAGTTATATCTTCTACATGTTTCAGAAAGTGTATACAAACAGACGATGTCTACACTAATGTCTACACTATAGATATTAAATTTGTGCACCGAATTTCATCTAGCTAACTGTTTTCGTTTTGTAGTCATCGTGTTAACTTATGTTCAAATAGCTGGACAGACAGAACGGATTTTCTGAAAATTTGATAAAAATCTACAAATTTTCTATAAAGATCATGTACAAAATTTCATCCGTCTAGGCTCAAAGTTCCTTTCAGGTATCTTTGTCACAGACAGACAGACATTTTCCAAGCGTATATTTTTCGAATTCAGGAAAGTGTAAAATGTGAAGATTTGTCAAAATACGGAATTCGATTTTTTTTTAAATCTATTACAATAGTTAATCTTATACTACATATACGCGAAAGTAAGCTGACTTTTTTTGATCCAGAGGGATCTAAAATTCATCATAACCGACAAGCCTACTTTTTAAAGCATGTCTTTGTATATCGTCTTATTAAAGTTGTCAGACGATATTTGGGTTCAAACCCTGTAATTGTCAAGATAAATCGTCTGTAAAGCCCGCAGAGTAAAATGTTCAAATAATAGCAGTGAAAAATGCATGTGACTGGTGCTTGTAAAATGGTTCAGGTCGAGAAGACTTCTTAAAAACACAGACTTTTATTTCTTGCGACAAACAAACATTTAATACATTATAAAAATATCACATATTACACCGACACAGACTACGAACACACGTGAAAAAAAAAAGAATCTGAATCTACGTCTAAGTATGCGCCCACGATTGCTTCCGCTCTTATATAGAGTGAAAAAACATTTGCATAACATTAACATAAAACCGTCAAATAACATCTTGCATAAATAATTGGGAGCATCATTTTATTTCATATGATAAATCGTTGCGAACGGGGTAATTCAGCTCACAGTGTTCGCAATCCGATTACTCACATCGAATCATCAACAGTTTGTGTACACGCATTCGGATGGAAAGAAAAATACAATATGAAACGAGCATCCTATTTTTGCTAACAAACTTTATAATCGTTTGAAGTCCAGTAATGATATATGAAAACAATATTTTATGAATAATAATAAAAAAAACCGTACTTAAGAATTTTTGTTTTAAAAATCCTACAGAATTACTGAAAAATCAACCATAATTTAACGCTTTATGGCGTTGAAATAAATCAGACGACTATTCCATCAATAGCTCTTTTCGCGCATTAGCACCAAATATATCTTGTTACCGAAGCACTCAAATGCATAAATCCAAAGAGCTTCACACAATCCATCACAATCAGAGGAAATCAGAACTTCTGACAGGAGTGGTGTTTGAGTGATACACCAGACACCCAGCAGACACGGTTACAGAAAACAGGAATCTTTCAATACAAAGCAATTCTTATCTGTGCCAGACGCAAACATGGTAGCTATTTCTGCAGTTGCAACAAATCGAGTACTTATAGTATATAATAAATCAGGAAGCAAAGCTAACTATCCAGACTGTAGATAAATAAATAATCGTTTACACAAGAAAGACGCGTTATTTCTAATTTTTTGTAGCGTAGTATTTAAAGGCTAGAAAATGTTGCTATACAATGTATCTTTCTGAATTGTTACCCAAGTGGGACTGAAAAAAAAAACGTTTGAGAGAAGGAGTTTTAAAAGGGTTTACATTGCTAGGAAAAAGCAGAAACTTTGTAAAATTCATTTTATATTAGATTAACTGTAAATATACATTGCTTACTACTTTTGGGAAGAATAAAAATACATTGCTGCCTTAAAGCGAAATAGTATTTGAAGAGTTGAAAATAGTCGAAACGTGATAAAATGTGTAGTAACGTATTTTATTCATTGAAACATTTTTTTAATTTTAAGTAAAAGAAAATATGTTATTTGTTTAATAATATACAAAATTAATGCAAAAATATAAAATAATAATTAAGGTTAATTTCTTTCTATAACATATTTGGTCGATTCAATTTAATTGCAATTTTTCATCATCTCTCTTCAAAGTATGTTGGTACTAAATTTCATTTCAAGTTCCGATGGTTAGTCTTTCAGATTGTCGACACGCATACAACTGCTTTTAAGATTATTCGATCTTTAGTCGGAGAATATGCTTACCAATAAAATTAATTTTGTATTGGCTGATTTTTAATGTTATCAATCATTTCCGAATTTAAAAATAATAATAATACAAAAAACAGGAACCTTTTTATTGAGAGTATTTCGGTCTCATTTTTTAAATATCAAAAATTTATTTTCTGCCTGATTCTGTTTGTTTCATTTTACATTTTACAATGGAAAAATGTTTCATGTTATAATATAAATACATAAAATATACCATAGACTAAACATACTCACATAAACCTATTAGCTCGTTTTTTCACAATATCTTAAAATTAAAGAAGCATAAAACCGCATAATAACGTAAAAATGACATAGCAATATTGTGAAATGTCGTTTAGTAGGTAAGAATTTAATAGGATGATATCTAAAATTTCCTTAAATAAAAAAAAGTTAATAAATAAAACAAGAAAAAAGTGGATTGATAAACATATATTAGGCAAACAATCGACACAAAATTTAAAAAAATATCAAAAGAAATACAGGGTTATTCAATGTAATTGCTCCTATTATTAATGGTTATATCTCTCTTATTAACACCGATGGATATAAAAAAGTTCGAAAACAAATGTAAACGGAAGATTTGAGTTTTGTCAAACGCAATTGTTCTATGCGTCATCTCTTGGTCACATGGACAACTTCAAAGCGGTTGGTTGGTTTATGAGGTTTAATGGCACAAGAGCCTATCTTGGCTAAAAAGCACCAACTTTAAAGGGGCGATTCGTTGCAAGCTAGACACTGTTAAATATGTTTACAATCATTTATGACTTTTGTTGATAGGTGCAAGTATTTTATGTACGTGGCAATCTAAACTATTTATTTTGACATTATTTATATGAAATGTGTCAAAAATAATTGTAAAACTCCTTTTTCATGAGAATGGTGAACAAATTGGTTTTCATGGATAATGCTTCATAATGTCACTAATACTGAGTATTGTGATATTAGTGTCAGAGAAAAATAATTTTACACACATTTTAATGGATATTGAATGGATGGCAGTTCAAAGACAGCATTGGTTACAAAAATGATATATTGCCAATCCCACGAAGACTGACAAAATTACAGTTATTTACAAAATTATGAACAGAAGTATACAAGACGATTTTAAATCATGATAGAAACTTGGAGGAGATTTAGAGAACAAGGATACGAATCATAATTCACATCACCAGGTCTCAATCCATTTTTTAGTCCTAAATGCGGATGTCTCAATTCAATTGAAACAAGATTTTTTGTTTCTAGTTTCTAAACTAGGGAAGATATTTTAATAAAATATTCATCAGTGATGCGCTTATTTCAAATTCATTTATTGCACAGGAATGTATGAGCACAATATGAATATATTGAAAAATAATGCAGAGAGACTTAAATACGGAAATAAGAGATGAAATGAAAGATAAATAGAGTTAATGGAGTGGAAAAAGAATAAATAATTTTGAGACGCGATGTATTGAACGCTATAAACGAATTCCTTGATAGCCTTGGTCTTCTTATTTATGAAATCCAGACTACTGCATTTGCGCATTCACCTGTCATCTGTGGCCGCTTAAGCCAATTACTCTACCGACGCTGTCAAGCATGTATCTCTGTTTCTGGACTCAATTTTGAACAATTTTTGTTAACTATGGACTTGTCAACAACGACCTCATTAAATGCTTTGTCTTTCTTTCTATCTCTGATTTGTTTCACTTGCGTTCATAATACTTTTACAATAAATGATTGTTTTAAATAAATGCACCATTGTTGAACACTTCATAAAAATATATTCACTAATCACATCAAGTTAGAAACAAAAGGTTTTATGTCAGTTCAATTGTGAACCCTGTATTTGTGATTAAATAAATGGATTGTGGTCTGAATTTCATATGTGAATATTATTTGTACACTTTTCTCTGCCCTTGCCCTACCTCCCATGAAATGTACTACGAATTTAGAATCAGCTTATACACACACAAAACAAAAAAAAAAATCCAAAATTCTTCTGAAAACGCGCGCACGCTTTCTAAAAAAATAGGTGAGTCTGAATTCCCACCCTCCGAGCAAAGGGATAAAAATCCTTAACGCTTACGGTATACCTTCAAAGACACCTAAGATTCCTTTTCCGAAATCTGCATTTATCAAAAAAATATCAAAGTATCTCTTAATAAATGCGCAAACAAAAAATTTTCTCTGATTTTTTCTATAATATCGGGATGTAAACAGACGCGTTTCATTTGTTCATCTCATGTCCGAATCATGCCTTTAGCGGAAAAATAAATTGAAGTTTATTCCAAAGTGTCTTCTTTTTGATCACCCAGCTGCAAAATTATGTTACATATATTATCTACAACAACTCATGAGTTGAAACATAATGACACCACGACACAGAAATAGCGGTCAATTAGTGCATAAACCTGATAACAGTGTATTTAATTATATATATATTTTTTTGTACTTTTTCAGGAGGAGAGAGGAAAGAAAGCAGGCGGAGACTCAACAAAGGGCACTCCAGCGCTCCCGGCCAAATTTATTCCACTCCCTTTATGATTTTTGGATCCATTCTGCTCCTCCTCTCACTGCTACGCTGAAACGCCAAATCCGAGAAGGAAGAAAATCCATTCCGATTTTCTAGTTTCAACCTCTGGTGCTGAAAGCAGCAAGTTATATATTTGAAAGATATTATGAAAAATGGTTAAAAAATGAACTCTCTCATTCTCATGCTCATTATTCAAAACTTATTTAGCCCCGTGTTCGAAACTGCGCGAGACTGTTTGTAGTGGAGCGATTTTTTGGGTTTAATATCACATACTATATGTGTATATACCTATAGCAATTCGTTGCTCTTTTCTTCCCTATATTTCAGCAGAATAAGTATATACATATATACATATAACTATATATCGGGATTCGTCTTGTGTATATATAAGTCAGGTTTGTTTGCAGTCGTAGTCGAAACTCAACAAAGTTCTGGAGTAGAACAAGTCTTAAAATGTATGAATTCTTGCATAAAATAAAGCAGGTATGTAAGGTGTTGTATTAATCAGATACATTATCTGACTACGGGTTTTTTTCTTTATAATATACATCTGACTAAGAGAATCAGGAATTATAAAATTATACACCAAACGATATCGGAAAGAATGATTTTATAAATCAGATACGTAATCTATTTTCAGTTTTTATTTCTTTCGAGATACGTAGTTGACAGAAAATTACTAATAATGCAACACTATCAAAGGATATCGGGGCTTCCTTGCTAATAATATATATTAGGCTATGAAAATCAGTAACAATAAAACGACACCAAGAACACATTGGATAGTTTCAATTGTATTATGATAGTTGTTGATTTTATAGCTACTCAAAAATTAGTAACTGATTAAAGATAAAATGAAAAATTTTAGTAGAATAATCTGAAGTTATTACAACTTGTTTCCGTATGATTTTCATGGATATTTAAAAAGTTATTTAAACTGGATAAAAAAATAAAATTCAGAATTATATATTCAGAAAAATAAACTACAGATTCTTTTTTTAAATTCGGACGTATTTGATATTTAAAATTATACAAAAATTAGGTTTTTACCAAAAGATAACAAAGCTCTTTTTTTCCTAATAATAAATATTAGAATAAGAAAATTAGTAATAATAAAATGATACCAAAAACTCATTCGATAGTTTAAACTTTATTATGATAGTTGCTATTTAAAAATTTATAAATGACTAGGTGGAAAGTTTTATTAGAACAATCTAAAATTATTATCACTTGCTGCCATATGAATTTCATGGATGTTTAAAAAGTTATTTAAATTGGATTAAAAAAATTCACAAATATATACTCAGAAAAATAAAATTCAGATTCGATTTTTAAAATTCAAGAGTGTTTGATATTTTAAATGGCTATTTGCATTAATTAATGATATTCTTCTCTAAATCTTTTTCTGAATCTTTTTAGCCGATTTTGAAACACGTTATATGGCAACATTTATCTAATATTTTAAAAAGAATTCAATAATCAAAATTTTTAAAAAAATAAAATATTCTTTTATTGATTGGTAGTCATAAAATTGTGTTCCTTTTTTAGGAAATTCTAAAAATAAATTTAAGTCAATTTCTGTGATTTCTATATTCTATGAATTAAATTTTATTTAAGAATTTTAGATTGTTGGTAAATTTTACTGACAATATCTGTCTGTAAAATTCATTCTCTCAGACATAATTAGCTGTATTAAAATAATAAAAAAGTATATTTTTTCAATTTACAAAACAATTAAATTTTAAAAATAATACTTTCTTAATGTTATATTGAAATTTATAGTCTTTTTAAAAGTATAATTTACTAAGAAAAAATCTTTAAAGTATTAAGTTTATTTACTTGCATTCCTTTAATAAAGAAGTTAAAAAGGAAAGATTCTGAACAAAAATCTATGGACATTCCTAAATATGTAAGTTATCAGTGAAACATTCTTAACATTCCTAAACACGGATACTAATCTGAAACATTCCCGAATAGGGAAATATTGTAGAACCTGTGCTCTCTGAACTTTGTCAGACTTAACTACCACTGTTTTAGAACAAAAATGTGTATATATTATTGCAATATGTATATGAAATTACTCATTCCAAGTTTTATTAGTTTATCGTTAACAGCAATCATGTCATGTTGGTGTTTCGTGCATGTGCTTAGATTGAATGAAATCGTGTGAAAATGAAATTCTTATTTGCAGTTTTTCTTTTTAAGACATATTTCAATTTGTGTGAATGAAACCCTTAAATTAATAATAAAATTATATTAACTATTTGCAAATTTGAAAAAAATATATACATATATATGTTAATTTTCAAAGAAACATTTCATTAATTTAATTAGTTTCCTTTAAAATTAAAATGAAATTACTTAAATTTTCAGTTTGATATAGATATAAATTTTTTTCCGTGATCATTCTTATATTTTCACAACATACTTAAACAAAATCTACATATATGTTTCGCTCATAATAAAGTCCTTTTAATAAACAATTTAATCATCTGAATGGGAAAAAAATTATTACGAATTTTGCAAATCGGTATAATTTTTTTATGTAATTTACTTCTTTATTTAATTAATTGCTTATATTTAAATTATTTAAGCATCTGAATTTATCATTCTTTATCGAATGTCCCAAATGCAATTTTAATTCTAAATATAAGTGTTTCCATTCTTAAAACTCATAAGTTGGCATGATTGAAAAGCCTTCTAGAAAAGTTGTAATATGTTTAGTAGCAGTAAAAATTAATCAACGTTAAGGCTACCCCAATTTTATATTTACTCAATCTTCCAACAATTGTTAAAAATAAGTACAAATATAAAAAAAATGCCGTATGTATTATTTATTAATTCTTTAATTCAGTAACAATTATATTTACACACTAGCTCATCGTATGTTAAATTCCTTTAAATTGTCTTTTTTCTTTACAGGCTGAATGAATAAACATGGTATCTTTTTCTAAAAAAAGTAAACATAAAATTAAATATTGTGAGCATCTATGTTAATCATTATGCTGTAAGAATGCTAAGCTGAAAATAAAACTTGTGAAGAAATTGGTATTTTGTCATTCTTTTTTTGTCATTAGTGTCATTCGTTATGAACATACTATTCATATTTATTCTTTTAGTTATACCATCATTTCAGGATAGCCATTATTGACTTCATGTCTCAAAATGTCAATATTAATTCTTCAATGGGTAAATATTACGCATAACTGAAAACCGTACAATTTCTTGAAGGTCATTTCAATGTCAGTTTCATCGATGCGTATTAATATTATTAATGAGATTCACAATGATGTATCTGTACAGTATCACATGGAATGTCGTCTGTACTATTTCACTTAATTAATTTGGCGACCAATACTGCCAAACTATACACATGCGTCATCAATCAAAATCCAAAGCAGTTGTAAATCCTAAGAGATAATTCTATAAATAACAACTACAAAAAACAATTTCAAGAATCCTTTCAAAAATTGTGAAGCATTTGAGTAATCAGAAAGATCTCCAAATGGGAGCCAAAATTAAATAAGTTAATAAATAATTATTATGTAACTAATTCATCATCTATTTTATTTATGATAATAGTTATTTTATTATTTTAATTGTGTTTATTATTATAATAACTATTTAATTAATTCAAAAATGCGTCTTTTTGTATTCACTTTCATAAAATTTAACTTTATTTCCCCAAAAATGATTCTAAACAGAATTCTAATTTGACTAATATACATTTATATTTTTTAATAAACGTTTGCGTTCTGATAGGGGGAAAAAAATCTTACTTTCTTTTATATTTGAGGTGTAAAGAATGTGAAAGGATTCGTATACGAGACAAAAACAATAAATACTTTTACAATAGGGAACAATTGCCATTGGTTCATGTGAAAAAAAGTTTTAAAAAGTTAATATTTTATTATTAAATAAAAAATTTTAAAAAGTTAAAATATTCGAAATTATTTTAGTTCTACTCTACTTAATAAAAAGAAATCTCTTTATTATAGATAGTGCATTATTTCTTCAGAAAACTGTTGCAAGGCCCATAATATATAAAACTTGGAAATTTTAAATAATTTCAAGACATGAGACCATCAGAAGAAATTTACTGTTTTTAAATGTCTAATGTTCACCTATTATAGCTTCATGCATTTTTATTTAATTTAAAATTAGTTTAAAAGGCACTACACTAAATCTAAAACCATAGTCTAGCATTATTCACTGATTAAAAGCACAGACCTTGTCCATCCAAATAAATCCGAAATCGAGATAAAATCTAATTAAACAGAGATTCAAATTAAATCCAATAAGAAAATCACATAATAACTTCTATCTTTCGAAACAAGAAAGCGAAGATTTTGATTTAAATAAAATTATGAAATTTCTAAAAAACAATACGTTACATAATGGTGTGTTTTGTAATCACCTAAAAGCGAAGTGCACTGTTTCAGAAAGGAGATAGTTATTTCCCTATCCGAATCCAGAAAGTGAAATAAAACTTTTTAGTTTAAATTGAATTGTGCGTTAAAAGTCATACTTTATTAAAATCTTATCTAAGGTAATGCAAAAAAAAAATTTCCCATTCCAATATAGATTCTATGATTATCAAAATTATTCAGACAAGGCAAATTACTGTTGCACATTTGTTAATACATTTCATAAAGAAAAATATTTTTAAAAAAAACATTATTAGGCAGTCAATTGGATATTAATTCCGTATGTGGGAAAGTTTATCAACTGGAATTTTTTTTTTTTTGTTGAATCAATCTAATAATTAAGCCTAGAAATAAAATAAAAAACTATTTATTATATATTAGCAACCCCGATTGGGTTTCTCCTATCTTATCCCTTGTATTTAGCTGTTCCCTTGTCTTAGCTGTTCCCTATCTATTCCCTTGTATTTAGCTGTTCCCTTGTCTTAGCTTTTCCCTATCAATTCCCTTGTATTTAGCTGTTCCCTTGTCTTAGCTTTTCCCTATCTATTCCCTTGTATTTAGCTGTTCCCTTGTCTTAGCTTTTCCCTATCTATTCCCTTGTATTTAGCTGTTCCCTTGTCTTAGCTTTTCCCTATCTATTCCCTTGTATTTAGCTGTTCCCTTGTCTTAGCTTTTCCCTATCTATTCCTTTGTATTTAGCTGTTCCCTTGTCTTAGCTTTTCCCTATCTATTCCCTTGTATTTAGCTGTTCCCTTGTCTTAGCTTTTCCCTATCTATTCCCTTGTATTTAGCTGTTCCCTTGTCTTAGCTTTTCCCTATCTATTCCCTTGTATTTAGCTGTTCCCTTGTCTTAGCTTTTCCCTATCTATTCCCTTGTATTTAGCTGTTCCCTTGTCTTAGCTTTTCCCTATCTATTCCCTTGTATTTAGCTGTTCCCTTGTCTTAGCTTTTCCCTATCTATTCCCTTGTATTTAGCTGTTAGAAAGATTATACTTATGCAGACATCTTATTCATTTAACTCTTTAGCAAAACACAGTTAGTAATACTTTCAAATAATTCAAAATGCAAGGAAAATTTGATGAATTCATTAAAATTGGAGCAGTGATCAAAATAATATATATGCAAACAGACACTATTATCAATACATTTTCTCTCAAGAAATCATGAAATACTACGAGTAAGAATTAATTATATGGTTCAAATAAAGTATAAAACCACCATTATGGTTCAAATAAAGTATACTTCATTCGGTAAATAAAGTATAGATAAAGTATTGCATTAGGAAAAAAGATTTGATTCTGAAATTTTGACGAATCTACCAGCTTCAGACGTATCTAAAATCTAAAGCCACATTTTTGAAATAATTTTAGGGTTCAAATAAAATATACTGCATTCGGTAAAGAAAGTATAGGTAAAATATTGTATTCGGTAAAACATTTGAGGCAGAAATTTTGACGAATCTTCCCACTTCAGACCTCCCTAAATTAGAAAGCCACATTTTTGAAATGATGTCTGTCTGCTTATGAACTCAATAAAAAATATGTTTTTTGCTAAATGAAAGAAATTTTATTTCTGTTTCAAATTTGCAGATTTTGATCAAATTTTGAAGGAAATTCACTTAAAAGAACTTCATCTGTTCGAGTTTTTAACAAATACCACGACAACTACAACACGAAGAGAGATAAATGGAAAACTTAAAACACAAATTCAACATTTAAAATGAAAACACAGAGCAAATTTTTAACCAAACTGACAGTCTGTTAATTGCATTTTTACAAGCATGCATACGTAATGAAATATATGAAATTTGATGTCATTTTGTGACATAACGAAGTTCTATGTCAAAGTTAAGTCTACTGGCTGGAAAGAAAAGGCTTCCAAAACAAACATTTGGTTTTCTAATTAATGTGTATTGATAGCAACCCCGCGATAAATCATCAAATATTGCTGGTTAATAAACTCTTTTATAACTATTGTTAGCCAATAACATATATTTATAATGAACAAGTAGTTTATAATGAACAAGTAGACTTAATTGAGAGTAATGGGAAAACTTCGTGTACATCACTCACATTGGTTTCTTATAGCATTCTTATATAACTTGCTACTTTGCTTGCAGATAATTTTATTTAGGCTCTCTATGTCAGCTGACTTCTTTCATTAAAGAGAGAAATTAATTTTATCATTATCTAAGATTTCTTCATCTTTTCTTTAAATTTAATAAAATTTATTGTGTAAACTCTATTACTGATGACAAACAATTCATAAAACATTTCTTATTAATATTACTCAAATCATTATTAAAATTAAACCATTAATGGAAAAATAAAAATACAATTTTAATTGATGAAATGTGCAAAAGACGAAACTAATGAAGATTTCACATATGTTGTTAATTAGAAATGAAATTGTCTTTCTTAATTTAGCTCAATTTAATGTCCAAATTCGAGACAATTCGAGACTAGAGACACATGAAACCAAATAAATAGCATCAAAATGCTTGCATTGTTTAAAATTAAATCGGAGAAACAAAATCCTAAATGATTTTGTTTAGATTGAAAAGATTTAGCTTAGTTGAAACATTTCTTTATCTATTGAGATTTCCATCTTATTAAAACTCATTAATATTTCTTCATAATTACAAATTGCTTCTTATATCAATTTTTTGTCAATTTTAATATATTATTTAAAACAGAGAGATCAAAAAGTAGCATTTGCAAATTAAAATATATGTGTGCTTTCATCTTTCTTCTAATATGCAATATTTAAGACTAACGCCAGTAAAACTATCTTCAAAATAACAGAATTTTTATTTCCATTTAAATGAAGAAGTAATATTCTAGAAAAGCAACGAAACATAGACGGTATTTCATTAGCTAATGAGATTATTTTTGTTAAATAAAAAATATATATTATCTTTATTATAAAAATCCCATATCTTTTTTTAATTTTTCCTGTGTATTATACAAAATTTTTATTTTTTTTGAATGAGTGAATAAAATCATTAAAGATTGTGAAAAATTGAGGATTCATTGATATTTAAAATAATAATTCTTACATTAGCATTTTATGGAGTTTTTTTATATACTTGGTTTTAATTGCATATTTATTCTGATATCATTATGAGATGAAATAAGGCATGTGGTAAATATTATATTGCCAAAATTGATTCTTAAATAGTATTAATATTACAAATGTTATGATTAATCGATAATATTAACAATAACAAGTAAAAAGCGATTAGTTGAGATATCGCATTGATTAGTTTTTACGAGGGAAATTCAAAAAGTAAAGGAACATATGAGAAAAGGTGCATTTATTCTAATTATAGAAAACTGAGACAAACATTATTATTTTTCTACATAACCACCCAGGACTTCAACGCACTTTTTCCAACATTACACAAGTTTTTTTATTCCGTCGACAAAAAAGTCTTTCGGTTGTATCGGTAACCAATTTTGCACTGCATCAATGACTTCTTCATGGGTTTCAAAATTCCCTCCCCTTAGCGCTTTCTTCAATCATCCAAACACCTGAAAATTGCTTGGAGCCCTGTCTGGACTGTCTGGCATGTATCCCAGCGCTTCAAATCCCAACTTCTTTATTCTTTCGTTGGCAGAATGTGGCCGAGCGTGTATGCGTACTTGTAAGATTGAATACACTGAACCACGGCGGATATGTAAAGTATTGGTGATTTCGTCCACTTTGATTAATCTGTTTTCCGTCACCATACCTCGACGACATTCAAATTGTCCTCATTGGTTGAAGTCGATGGTTTACTCGATCTTTCGTCAACACAACAAGAAGTTCTTTCCTGTTTAAAGCACTCTGTCTATTCATAAAACTTGCTTTGCGATAAATAGTTGTCATCATAATGCGCTTGCATTCAAAGACTAATTTTCGCAAAATAAATATCTTTCGTTAAAAAAAAAATAAAAAAAAAACACCTTACCCACATTTCCTTCTTGTTGCGAGTCGAAAATGGAGCTGTCATATTTAACAGTCTGTTACACTCCAAAGACTAATGCGGAAATAAGAGTGACATGTTGTATAGAAATGTTGCCGAATATTTGGGAATGAAAAATGGCCAAACCCAGGAAAAAGAAATTGAAAAGGTCATTTTACTTTTTTGATTATCCCTCATATCAATAATAATGATGATTATTAATCATAACAGATTAATCATATTCACTGTGACATATGTATAAAATAGATTGGAAAAAATAATTTTATTTTTCCAATTTGTGATTTAAAGACATTTCACGCAAAGTGTAGAAAATCTGCATATACAAAAGCGTCTACAAGACACTGTTCACACAAAAATAATATAAGAAAAAAATCTTTGAATATTTTATGACATCAGTATTAGCGATACTGTTATTCATTTACACTTATATTCATTACCGTTATTCATTTCCGAAAACTTTCTTTCGTCGAACTAATTTATATATTCCGATAAGATAAGAATAAAATTTATTTTAGGAAATTCAAAAAATAATTTATTTGCAGAAGTATAAAGATATAAATAAAATAAAACACAATTTTGAAATCAATAAAATATACAAAAGAAGATATTATCATCAAGGTCACATACGCTTGTAATTAGAATTGAAATTACCGACTCCAGTTTATCTCAGTTTAATATTAAGAATTTGAGACAAGTCTAGACCTAAGGAATAATAAACAAAATAAAGATCTCCAAAAGGCTCTCGTAGCATTGAATTAAATCGGAGAAATAAAATCCTGAAAGATTTAGTTGCTTGCCAAGAAAAGTTAAAATCAGTTAAATCTTAAGTGAATCATTTATAAGAACTAGCGTTGAGATCCAAAAGCAAATTAAAAGATTTAACTAACTTTCCAAGATATGCATCGAAAATTAAAGTTTTTTTTGTCCTAATATTTCAGATGCAAAATTTAATTATTCTCATTAATATGCTATTTTCTCGCACTTTTCCTTAACTGGACAAGTTTCTTATTTATATAGAATTAATTCTGTAATTGATTTTGTCAGCAATTTTCTGATGTTCTTAAAGTTTAAAATTGTAAAAAAAAAAAAAAAAAAAAAAAAAAAAATTAATGAACCATACGCCCTTTTGCTATGTTGAGAATTTAAATGTCAATCAATTGTTTTAATAAAATAATTTTTTATTCCATGCAAATAATCGTTCTTACTTAAGGCGTTTCAGAAATAGAAATTTATTTTACGGTTCTATAATATTTATAAGAATGAATTATAAATTGAAGACTGGAAGTAATCATTAAAAAAGGTTGTTTTTTTCAATTTAGCATTTATATAAAAATGTGATTTTAAATATTTTTATATTAAATTTGGTCATATCTCTAACAGAAATTTAATAAGTTTAACAAGTGCTAACAAGTTTTTAAGTTTTAAGCAATATTTCTGAAGAACAAACGATTATTTATAAATAACGCGATTGTGGTTTCTTTTTGAAATCTTATTGTATATCCTAACAAAACATGATTTTAGAATCAATGCTTATTTTTGCAAAGCATTTTAAATCGTATGTATGTTTTTTCTTAGATTTAAAAGACACATCTTTACTACGAACGCGATAAGCAGGAAAATATTGAAAAATGGGTTTGATTAATTTTTGACACTTAATTATAAAAAAAGTTCCGATCCCATTTCACATGTCATTAGAAGCATACTGAAATATTCATCACTTTTTATGAGTTTTATTTATTTATTTATTATTTTTTTTTTGAAAAAAAAAAGATATGGATATTATGTCTTAGCAATTACTTGTATTTCTTTTATATTGTATGCGACGAGGTAATTCCTATTCAATTGTTTCAGAGCAAAGGTTTTATTATTGAGACACAATTCTAGTTACTTATACAACTTTACTCACTTATAATTACCTACTCTCCTTGCCATTCATAATAAGTAATTTTTATTTCAAAGAACATTTTTATTAACAAAAAATGGCATTGAAGAAAAGGCAGTTATTATATGACCTTCCTTATACAGGGTGTTCATTAATTATTGTCGGGGTTTCCGTACCTCATAACTTTCGAATAAAAAATATTACGCAAATACCGATTACGTGTTCGTAAAGTACAACTCAAAGAATTTTATTAATGGTATTAAAGTGTAAAGCTTGCACAATTTGCACTTTGTATGCATTCAGCTGAAGGCGATTCTTTGAGTTGTACTTTACGAATACATAATTCTTTGAATTGTAATTTACGTATTCATAATTTTTTGAGTTGTAATTTACGAATACATAATTCTTTGAGTTGTAATTTACGAATACATAATTCTTTGAGTTGTAATTTACGAATACATAATTCTTTGAGTTGTAATTTACGTATTCATAATTCTTTGAGTTGTAATTTACGAATACATAATCGCCTTCAGCTGAATGCCTACTAAGTGAAAATTGTGCAAGCTTTGCACTTTAATATCCTTAATAAAATTCTTTGAGTTGTACTTTACAAATACGTAATCGGTTTTTGCGTAATATTTTTTATTCGAAAGTTATGAGGTACGGAAACCCCGACAATAATTAATGAACACCCTGTATATTTTTGTTAAAATTATTTTGTATTCTTATACATGACATACTGATATGAGTTTTTTCATAAATCTATACATATTCGTTTCGTATGAATCAGGCAAAAAAATTTTTAATATATAATTTTTTTATATTTTAAAACTAACGCTTTTTAAATGTTCAGTTCTTTATTAATTTTTTTTCTTTTAATTTTGCATGAATTGTCGTATAAACTCACAATTTGAATTGGTTTTATTATTATTTTATTTCAACATTCAGAAAATACTTTTATGCGTGAGTATCAAATTTTCATTCACTTTCGTGTCTCTCTGAATTAAAATGACTATTTTACTTTCTGAATGTAGCTGTAAAATAAAAGGGAAGGCAATTATTTATTTCATTGTAAATGGCAGAAATACTTTTACAGCTTTTAATGCAGCATCTTACTATTGTTCGAAATCTTGTTAAGCATGATTTCGGAAGAACCATTTTAATATTCAGTTTTTTCGCAATTTATATTCAAATTACACATTATTAATAGTTATCTTTGTGTTACTTAATAAAAGAATGACGTTAAAGAACATCATTTTCTAAAATATTTACTTTCATTGAACATTTAAAGCCATGAAAAACCGAAAAAAATTTTCACTTTCAGAAATGACATTTAGAACACACTTTTATATCAATTTTTAAAAATTAATTCACTGAACCCATAAAATATGCATATTATTTTGAATATAATTCAATGTTAATTTAATAGTGTATAATCAAGCATTTTGAGGATTATATAATAAAAGGGAAACTCCAAGTTTTGATTGCGTTTTTCCTGATTTTATATTCCCTTAAGCAAGCAATCAATAAAGTTTTAAGCTAATTTTCACACTCTGGAATAAAAGATTATTTCATTTCGATTATTGCCATTTTACATCATAATACAAACTCATTATCTAAAATTGCTTAGTAAAACAATATTTCATGATTAATCAGTAAATGAGTTATGAAAAGAATTCAGAAATTAAATTGCCCTCTCAAGCTTCGCAGATGGAGTGCTGCATTCGTGATTTCACTCATGCGCATTCACTTTGCTGCCCCATTAGAAAGCAGTATAAGTCATTTTTAGAATGCTAGAATTACGTCATTTGCATGGCTACCATTATAAATGTTTTTTTTTAAAAAAATGGATTTACATATATTTTTAATATATGAATATTTTAAAAAAAGAATATACAAGATTAGCAAGAAATAAGTTACCCACTTCAGGGGGCTCTAAAATGCGTTCTATTGGTCCAAATAAGATAAAATTTGAAATACAGATTATTCAGATAATGCGCTTTATATTTATTAATTAAAAATAGTACAGAAATTCACCAGTAGGTGGCTCTGTAACATAAATGGTATTTATTTGCATATATTGAAAATGTAAAACATAAGTTACGTTACTGCGCATGTCTATTACCATTTTTCTTTGGATAAAAAGAACCCGGATTCTGCACGAATATTAGTTTCTTCTCTGTTCATCATGCCTAAGTTGCAAGAAAAACCGGTACTGATGAAATTGTTTTACCAGAACCAACAAAACTCCGTTGCGGCTCTAAAGGAATTTCGTCGTATGAAGCAGATACTAAGAGGTCCAATGTCTCCAGGTGCCCTGCATAAGATAATGCAGAAATTTGAAAAAACTGGGCAACTTGACATTCTTCCAGGTAGAGGACGAAAAAAAATCCCGTCTTTCAGCGTCCAAAATGCTGAGATCGCGCTCGTTGCAGCCAGTAGTCAGTCGCCGCATAATAGTGCCAGTTTGCCAGTGGTTTTCCGTGTTTTGGATATACCATATTCAACTGTACGAAAAATCGTAGGGCAGATTTTTCATTTTTATCCGTACAAAATCAAGTTTGTGCACCTGTTACAGGGTGGGTACTTAGATGTCCTTAAAACGTTTGCACTTTAGTTCCTTGCTCTAATGGTGGTTGACACAACTTGGCCATGGAGCATTCTGTGGAGTGATGTCCCACTTTTGCTTCTATGGACAAGTTAACACCCACAATTGCTGAATTTGAAGACCCTCACGTTATCCAGGAACAACCCTTGTATCCTGAAAAAGTGACAGTATGGTATAATTTTGCAGCTACTTTTGTCATTGGACCGTATTTCTTTGAAGAGATAACTTCAAATGGAATCCAAACCTGTTCCGTCACAGGACAGCAGTACCATGATATGCTCAGGGATTTTGTAATCCTAACTCTTCTATAGCGTGGATGTCTTCAAAACATCATTTTCATACAGGATGATACATCATATATTGATAGTCGTGTAAATGCAACATTTTAACAGAAGCACGAGTTATCAGCCGTCATTTCCCAATGACATGGCCCTTTCGCTCTCCGGACATTACCCCTTGCGACTTTTGCTTGTGGGGTGATCTGAAGGATAATACCTACCGTCAAAGGCCATCATCTCTACCAGATCTGAAGGATAACATTCGGTGCCATTTTCTTAATTTCATTAATCTTAATTCTTAGAAAATATGGTTCCCTGATTAAAGCATATTGTTGCAAATGAAGGACATATTGAGCAATTTTAATTTTGCTTTATTTAACAATTATAAAACATATTAAATTGTTTTATATGCATTATAACGCCACCTAAAGGTGGATTTTTGTACTATTTTTTTTATTTAATAAATGTAATGCGCGTCATTTCAATAATCTGTAGTTCAAATTTTATCTCATTTGGATCAATAGACGCATTTTAGAGCCCACTGAAGTGGGTAACTTAATTCTTGCTAACCCTGTATCTTGTATTCCTATTAGAAACACTAGACCAATTAAAATTCAGAAACAAATTTATACAGTTTACAGAAAAAAAAATGTGATAAATGATATTCGATGACAAGTAGGTAACTGTGAAGTTTCAATGAAGGATATTAAAATGTTCACAATGAACAAAGAAGTGAGCGGTAGTCTCTTATTGATGTTGATTTATTATAGAAGTTGAAGAGAAAATTAATAAAGAACTAAGATACTGTTTACGATTTTTACTCGAATTTCACTTTCACTTCACCATCGCAGGTGGAATATTTTTATGACGATGGCAAACAAAAACTCATCCTTGCTAAGATAATGACTTTACAATGGTGGCATCTACGTTAAAGAAAAATATAATTCTTGCATTTCAGTATATGCAATAAAAGTATTATTCCAATCGATGTTTTTTAATTGCTTAATGGAGCTTAGTTTCTAGATACATTTCATAGAAGGAAATGCAAAGTCTCCCAAAAAGTCATTTGTAAATTATAAGAGGTAGGTCAAGAATAAACTCATTTTCGAAAGAGAACAGGGGCTCAGGAAAACCAATCAAACATATTGCAGGAAACTCTTCGTCAATGAATTAAGTGCCACAAAAGGAACTCTAATTAAATGTACAACATAGACAATTTACAGTGAAATATTAGACTAGCAATCTGCCCAACCTATTCATTATACCATAAATATCTTTCTACATGGATAAGGACATGCTAAGCATGTACCGCTTCAGACGGCAAGTCTTTTGTGTACTTATAAGCTACTCCAAATGTTTTGCTGATACTGTGTACAACTTATTACCAACGTAATTGTGACGCTATTTGCGACTTTTATTTGATGCTATTCATGCGATTTAGTTATAGCGCTATTTTAAATGTGTGTTTCATTGCACTTGCATTGCATATTTCCCGTGATGAATCCTCTTTTTTTTATCTCTTTCTCTGTCAAAAATACTTCTATAGCACTCTCCGATTCCATTTTTATTTTTATAAATGACTCTTCTGTGCATCTGAGAGTCTTGATGTTTGCTAAGTATCGATCTGAATATACTGTTGAGCCCTTTGGAATAAAATTACGGTAGTGGTCATTTTGGCCAAAAATCCAATGCAATTAAATTTATCTTTTTTCTTATTAATAATTTTCATATTTTTCAATTGTTCTTGTAAAAACTTTCGAGTATTGCATAAATTTATTTTTGTTCATTTAAAAAAATTATTTTTGCCCACATTAGTGTGTGTATCTACAAATAAGTCTACCGGTTATTTTGATCGAAACCAAAATATTCCTTTTTCATATTATTTTTTATGACTTATATATTCCCACATGCTGATATAAAAATAGATGCTATTGTCTAGATGGGGGTTTGTGTATTGCACAGGAGTGGAAATGAGTGAGAGGGAAGAGAAAATCAAACATCTTTTTGGTAATTTCCAGCGCCTTCTAACTGCTCATTTTTTCTGTGTTTATTTATTTTTCTTTTCAACTGATAGATACGTACTTAATTTAATTACATCTATAAAATTTCAGTGTTCTGAAAACTTATTATTTTGTGACCAGTCCCTAGACACAATTTGATGAAGGAATACATACTGAAATTTTGAAAGTCTTTGTGGTAATAATTCCGGTTCAGAAATTGAACCTCGTGAATTGAATTGCCGATGGGTCGAACTATCGCTCCTCAAAATTATAAACAAGAATTAAGTAATTCGAACGCTCTATAATTCGACAGAAAAATTCCATGAAATGAATTCGTCATTTTAACTGGATTAGTAACACAACACATTCCCGCACATTTAGGAAGACAACACATTAAATGTTATCTAATTAGTAATAAAAAATCAAAGGAGTTAAAATGTTAATGAGAAAAATATTCACAAAAATGAATCATAGAAAAAAAAACACCACACTCTTCTCTGAAGGATTCAAATTTCTATTTACTTTTCCACATCCGCTTGTAAATGTCTAGAAAATAATTGCATTAAGAATACGAAGAGCTTTCTCAGCTTGGTGTAATCAGATGCATTTTGAGTGTTACACCTATATTGCTGAACTTACAGCGGTTATTTGAAATCCATCTTACTCACTAGGTTGAAATCACATTATTAAAATTGTTTTCTAAATGATTATATTTACCTCGCAAGTAGTGAGTCAAAGCTTAAAATCCGGTGTCAATAAACTCTGTAGATTAGGATTTCGGAAATGAGTAGAAAACCAGTAAGAGTTTGTTTTTTTTCAGTAAAAAGAATTTTTGGTTCTTTTTACATGGTCGGTTAGATTTAAACTTTTTCAAGACAAAAGACATTTATGATAATTGAATTCATGGTTCGTTTTAAAATAGAATTAGATTTTCTACATATTACATTCATTAAATTTTTACAACGATATTTTTTAAGTCTTTATTTGTTAGCCTTCATTTCATGGTATTTTATGATTTCATTATCATAAAAAAATAATAAATTTTAAATAGAAATGCATCATGTTTCCGAAAGGAGTGATAACAATTATATGTTTTGTATAGCCAAGATAAACATGCAATTACTGGCTTTTTCAGCAACTATGTTTTATATTTACTTAATTTGAGACCTACTACATAAGAAAAACAAATCCTTAATCACAACCAAGGACAGCCTTTAACCAATTGGCCTGGGCCTAATGAACCCGAAGTAATTGTGCAGTCCGTATATCAGTGACATAATTGGTAGATCAGTCTGGGGCATTTGACTTGGCCAACATTGCAACAGGTTCAAAACTAATGATTACAACAGCTGTCTGTTTTTGCTTCTACTTAATCAAAATCATTTTAAAGAAAGGTTACAATTATATCTGGAAAACTTAATTCAGGGAATCTTTTCATATAACCTAATTTTGGATTCTATTTAAATTAATTTTATAAATAATAATTTTATTCAAATTTGTTTTTGCACCATTAATAGAAAAAGTCAAAATGCTGTGCAGATTGCACTAAATAATATGTTTTTAAATATTATGAATCTGTTTTAATATTATGTATTTTTTTAATATTATGTATTTTTTTAATATTATTAAATCTGTTTTTAAACTGTTATGAACAAGATTATATCAAAGGAAATTTCTTACTGGGTTATTTTTTTTTCTCACATTCAAAGTTACCGTTTTTTTTTTTTTTGTTTTTTTTTTAGTTTTTTTTTTTTTTTTTTTTTTTTTTTTAATTATTATACGCTCCAAATTTGACAAACGTAAAAAAAGCATGTGGGAGGGAGGGGATTGTTGGTACTTCAGATGTAAGTTTACCGACAACCAAGGCAGTTGAAGAATATTTTTCCAAATTGGCCTTCACCTTTTAAGGCTCGGCCTAATCATAAACACGGTTTAAAGAAACGTTTAATTGGTTTAATTAATTTATGAAGCCAGAAATACTATACAAATAGATTAATTATTATCACATCATGCTTTAAAATATTTTAATAATAATTAAATAATTATAGATAGTCTATATTTATTATTTGATTCAGCTAACGTCCTTAACTATATAAACCAATTGACGACTTCCAGTTTCACTTTTCTATGAATTTTTAAACAATAAACACATCTATAAAACCTTTTCTAGTTGAATTTTTTTTCTTAAAGAAGTAAAAGACAATTTGTGTAATAGTTTCGATAAAACTATCGGTAACCAATAAATCTATCATATCATACTATAAAAAAATCTTCTAATGTAATAAAAGAATCGTGCACATTTATATTTGTTATTTGACTTTGATGATGATGACTTCGCGTTCGCGTTACTACGGAAAGAGGGGTGTCGTAGCATCTGAAGCTAAGACTCCTGAGCACCCGTGGGTAGAAGTCTGCTTTCGAGCTCATATGAAGATGACACTCACAACATTCCCTTTTTACAGCGAGGCTCTTTCATACACCTCAAAGATAAAACATACAGTAGAAAGCAACCATGCCGGAGCCAGGATTCGAACCCGGGACACCCAAAATACGCGCTAACCCTAGGCCAGGACGCCGTGAGCATTTGGCTTTGCTAAAGTCTTTTAAAGAGCGTAACTCTAACATCCATGTGACGGCTTCCAATCCCACTTTTCTTTGACGTTTTTAACTAGTCAACACATCTATAAAACATTTTCGATGCTTTTTCTAAAGAAATAAAAGATAATTTGCATAATAGTTCTAGTAAAATAATTGGCAGCCAATAAATTTATCACATCGTGCTTTAAAAATCTTTTAATGATAATAAAGTAATAATACGAATTCTGCATTTATTATTTGACTTTGTAACGTCTTTTTAAAGTGTAGCTGTAACCACCACACGACGACTTCCAGTCTCACTTTCTTATGACTTTTTAACCAGTCAACACATCTATAAAACATGCTCTGTGTTTTTCTTTAAAGAAAAGAACAAAAGATAATTTGCGTAATAGTTTCCGGTAAAATTATCGGCAGCCAATAAATTTCAAAAACTCCCTAATTTCGCCAAACTATCTCCATTCAATACGTCAACCCGAATACAACAGATCTATTTTTAGAAAGAAGTGTCGCGACCATTTAACGAATGAAAAGAAATAGTCATGCGAAAAGTACATTCGAATCGCCAATAAAGCCGACCCATAAACTTACCCATCCGGAAATCGGAAAACAACGGTTGGAGAAATTTTTCTAAGATTCACTTTTTTTTTTCCCTTGCTCGTTTTATAAATCTAGAGGTGCGCTATCGTCTCTTGACAACAATCCTTCACTCGTTATGGTTGGTTTCAGTATTTCCCGGATCCATCTGTCTTCAATTCTCTTTCTTTCCACAACTTGAGCAGGACATTCTTTTGAAAGGGGAAGGATATATATCCTCTCTACAAAAGGACATGTCGAAGAGCTGCATAAAGTAATGAGGATGATTATTTTCGATTGGTTATTCTTGTGGGTTTATTGTTTGGCTGAAAAAGTTTTAGAATTCTTGTTTTACTTCTTCTGTAAACTTATTATTCTGCTAAAAATTCTTTTTGGGATTTTGGCTTTTTTTTTTCAGGAGTAAATGTTATTATTCATTTGGAAATTCCAAGAGCTTTTAAATTATTGGTTATTATTATTATTATAAGAGTTTATTTTTTGTATAGTTGTTTTGTATTTTATGAAGTAATTTTTGTGGTTTTTATTGCTTTGTTGAAATAATTGCAATTTGTTTTTATTTGTTGTGTAAGTTTATTATTTGGTAATTTTTTAATAGTTCCCTTTTTTATTTTGTATGTAAACCTTATTTTTCATTTCAAAATTCTTTATTTTTGAAATTTTCATTTTGGTTTTCGTTTTTGTGTTTACCAACTGCGCTTTTGACTTCTTTCTATGAAGTGAAAAGAGCAATACAAAATATTATTTTTTTATATATATACATTTGTGACAGTAAACAACGTATATTATGTTGAGTAATTTTTCGTCAAAACTTACACGTATTTTTTTTCTTTTTAATATATGTTTGTAAAAGCATAAATTGTAGTTGCTGTTTAATGTGATGACTTCGGTAATGTGATGAATTCGGACTTATGAACTTCGGTAATATTAATAATAACCAAACTGAGTAAAGTCAACTATTTTTTTATCACAACATGGTAAAAAAATAAGTACTTATCTTAGAACTTATCTACAATTTACAAAATAATTACAAAAATAAAATTGAAATATTATAATTACAAAAAAAAATGAAAATTAATTATTTACTGTCGGCAATTATTTCTTAACAGCGCGTGCACACACACACACATTATAGATATAAAATGAGTAAAAAAAGTGCAAAATGTTATGAAATCGATGATTAAAATTTTCAGGGGATTAAACTTTAAAAAATACAAAATTTTAATTTTTATGAGATACGGACCCCGTACCACAAAATTCCCAGTGAATAAAATGTGCCCCATTCTCTAATAAGGTTATGTACAAAATTTCAGCATTTTATCATGAAAACTCTCAAAGATATGTTAAAACAAAGTTGGTGAAGAGTCAATTACAAATTAAAATGCAAATGTTTACAGCTTCAGTGCAGATGACGCGACGCAGGAATGCATCCTAAGGAAATAAAATATGCTTCATATCTTTAGTTTTAAATAGAAATATTAAAATCTATGCTTCCTGAAAAATACTTTAAAATTTTATATCATGAATTACAGAATATAACTTAAAAATAGCATTATGTAAAACTTATGTAATCTTTCCTTTAAGTTATTATTTCTAAAAAAATTTTAATTCTTTTGAACCAATAAATATAAAAATTATTATTTATTTATTCGATCATTACTTTCTTTGTTAATTTGTGTACGACCCCTAAAACACGAACACCCGACATGATTTTTCCTCTTTGCGAACTCGTATCCAGGCATCGAAAAGTGGTTTAAGTCAGCATTTATGTAGTTTCATATCATTAAGATTTCTTGTGATAAAATTCTGAAATTTTGTACATGACCTTATTAGAGGATGGGTTACATTTTACTCACTGGGAATTTTTTGTACGCGGTCCATATAAAAATTTAAATTTTGTATTATTTGAAGTTTAATCCCTTGAAAATTTTAATCATCGATTTCATAACATTTTGCATTCTTTTTTACGCAACTTTGTAATTTACAGTATATGTCTGTGATCAATATTTAAGGAATAAAAGCCGCGGTCAAGGTTTATAGGGTAAATATGTATACGAAAGTGTTTCTTCAACACTTTCGTCCATATCAAAACCAACATTTATTACTTAATTTTGTTCAAAACAGATTAGGCGGTGAATGTTTCATTTGCCTTACTAAGTTCTGTTGTCTCGTCTTTTTTAAAAAAAAAATAATCTTTCACATCTGATAAGAATTTCAATTCTGCCTTTAACAATCAAAATAGCTCTTTTTTTAATAATTTTTTCTTTCGTAATTCCAGTTCAAGGAGCAATAATTAATCGTTTTTCAGATTTCAACCAAAATCTGGTAATGAAACTGTCTCTTTAAACCAATCCAGACTGCTCTTGTTCAGATGAAATTGCATGAACTCAGTCTCATCAGTAAATGTCTTTCACAGATTTACTCACTATTGAACCGAGAAATTTCACAAATATCAAACATTAACGCTACTGAAAAGAAAAATTTAGTCAATTCTTTACTTCAGTACTGGCGGTGTTATACAATGCAATGATTTTGTTACGATGAATATTTTCGTTTGCATTTGAATAAGACGATGCGGGACTAATAACATAAAGCAAATGATAATAATAATCATGATCAATAAGCGGTGTCCATTATATCTCATTAATCAATGATTATCTAAATTGGACATACACTGAAAGTTCACATTTAATATAATGACTTAATTGCTTAACTTTTTTTTTCGAGTGCCATACGTGCATCGATTTATCGAATTTTGGTAGTTGCAAGCGAAAAATAAACCATTCATAACGATTATAATTCAATATTGAAATGACTTCGAATACACTGATAAGTCAAGTATTCAATGGATTTCCATTTGAATCAAAATAAGAAAATTTTCCCAAAATAGAAGGTGTCATCTTATTAGATAATAAAGAAAATAAAACAATTAAGCGGTTGATATGTGTTTCTGAACATTTTATGATTATAGAAAAACTCTGTGAATTTAAATTACTTTCGTTTTAATTATAGAGTTTCATTAGATAAAATATAGAATGCTAGTATCATATTCATATCATATATTTTTAATGCAATACGATCATGTTCAGAAATTATTAAATTTGATTATAATACAAATATGTTATAAGTGACGCTATTCTAAAAAATTCTAAATAAGAGAACAGTTTGCAATTAATCGAAATGAGTAAATTTTTCTTTATGGAAATGCGTGAGCGAAGGTAACTCGTCGGGACACAAATTACAAAAACTGACTTAAATGAAAATAAAGATCATTTGCCTATGATATTTTCGAAAATTACTTCTGTATTGTACATATTCAGTATGATTTAATTAAACATTTTGTCATGCAATACAGATAACTCTAAAATCATAGAAAAAATTTTAAAAGGGGAGAAAATTCATTAAAATATACTGGCAGAAAATACTTGAAATGGAATTGGAAGAATATGGAAATGGTTGAATTTTTCAGGATAGTGGTAGAGATCTTCTTTGCATTCTCTTTTAAAACTAATAATTAAAATGTGTTTATTCCAATGTAAACTGTATACATATCTCCATATCCATGGAATAATTAGTGCAGAATTTCAAGTATACCACACATCCACACATAACCAGCTAGATTAGTTTCTTCAAAACTTTCTTATACTTTTTAATGTACTTACGTGCTATTAACCGTATACTATTGATGAACAATAATTACGAAAGAGTCTATTAAAGTGCACTCGTTGATGAGTTTTTGGTAATTATTAGCTAGGATATTGTTAATATGCACGTACCTTGGCCTTTTTTCTGAGTGACTGAAAACAAAATTGGACACAGATCTGAAATTGCAGTCAGAAATAAAATATGAAATAAATTTCATACATTTAAGTCATTACAATTTAGAGTTATTTTGTTATAAAATTCCAGAGTGACAGAAAGTCAATCGCTTAACGACGTGCGCACTAACTCGAAAACGTGTATACAATTTATTTTAAAATTTGAAAGTTACTAGTGCACTAAAATACAAGTCTTATAATCATTAAAATCGCCATTATTTGTATTTAAAAGCAAACGAATCCAAACTCTGCCTTTTTCCGTTAGAAAGAAAAAGCCATTCTTACCCAAACCACCCAATCATTCAAAGAAACGAGGCATTTATCCAATTCCGGCCTAAGTCAACCCCTTCCTTGATTTATCTCAATCGATTTTATTGCTTTGAGATGGTTCCGAGGGAGCCCAGCGAAGTGGGTGAACCCTCCAACCGAGTGAGAAGCGGAAGTCGTCGGATGATTTCATTAATAGTCACTCCTAAATGGATTTGGAAAAGGGTTTTAACGAATTGTCGTCTGCCATCCGTTCCACGGAGAGGAAGAGCGGACGCGGAAGTAATTGCACACTTCCAGAGGAAATACGCCACATTCACCAGATTGGGCGAAATGGTTTGTGTGCGGTAATAAACTGGGAGATCTGCTCGGCCATAAGGTGCGTGCTCTCACCCCGAATACGATTTTAATTACGGCGTTTATTATTAGAAAAATATGTGCGAAATGCAGGTGACGGATGGAAATGTTGAGCAATTAAAGTGAGGTGCTTTAAAAAAACATTCAGAATAATAGCGCAAAGCATATGTAGCCACGCGTGCATTTTGGAAATTATAAGAAAATCGTTTCGACGCGCCTCATGTTCCTAGATTAATTTGACTAATTTAAGCTACATCTGGAACGAAACAACTTTTTAAAGTTGCAATTTTGACGCCAGATTTATAAATAGATCCAAATACACTTTTAAAGAAAGCAAGCTCCTATTTGTATTAAAATGTATTGTGTTACATGGAATTTAATATCACAATATAATTCACATAGAACCTACGCATTGAAAAATGTGTTTTAATTGTACACACGCCGATCGCTTCACATGTTACTCGTATTCAGGCGTCGGCCAGTGTTTTCATTCAATATAGAATTTGGCTCAAATAAAAAAAGACTGTGTTTAGTTTATATGTCTTTGTTATAACACGATCTTAATTATGTGAGTCACCTGTGATTCACGTTAGTTATCGAATTGTATATTATCTTCTCTACTACAATTAAGAGACTTCAAAGGAATAAACATCTTGTTAAATAGTCGGTCCGAATCACAGACATAAATCACTGCAGTGAACTTGTTAAAAGTAGTCCTTCTCCCTCAATTGAGTCTTTTGTTTATTTGTTTTGAATATAGGTATAAAAAAATGTGTTTTACATATTATTTTTTTAAAACAGAAAAAATTCTCTATCGATGAAATTATGAAATAATGTTGAAAAATATACAGGTATTATTTATAAATCGAACGATATAATGTGATTATAATGAAATTCAACGCTATAAAAGGGTAAAGTTAATTTCCTAACCAGTATAAATTAATAGACGCAGCAAAAAAATAGATTCAACTATTGTAAGTTAATTGATATGCAAGCTGTTCAGGGGAAACAACGTATCGTTTGGGAAACGATAATATTGCAAAAAGAATGCTTAACTTATGATTAAATTATCTATAGCCTCAACATCTGAAAATTCTTAATCATAGTAATTAGAATATCCTATAGCAAAAGTTTTGTTGGTAACATAAAATAACTTTCTTTCAGTTCAATTAAAGTAAGAAACCAGCTGAGATACTCTAAAATTTCAGAAAATAAATAACTTTTTCCTCATCAATTACCATGAATTTTTTAACAAATTATGAGATTAATTTATTTTAGTATAATCCTATTAAATCCTCGTTTTCACGCAACTCAAATAGACATCAAAATCATGAAACGCGGGTAGATGAAGAAGAGGAGACTTGAGCTGACAACCTAACATTCATACTTCAACAACACACTACGGAATCATAAGAATAAGTAGCAAGTATTCTATACAAATAGAGCCTTCAAAATAATACGACCCAACATGTCTTTTAATTTTAACAAATAAAACGATTTTTGTTTATATTATCCAGGTAGCACAGTTTATTGCACAATATTGTGCAATATTATATATTGTTACGAATCTGTGATGCGGCTTCCCAGCATAGTTGGTTCCATAGGAGGTCCCAGAGCTCTGCTACAAACTTGGCGACCATTTGGCGACTTGGCGGCGAATTTGGCGACTTTGGCGCCAAAATAGTTTATACCCGAAACATCGAGAATTTTCCTGATCCGTCCAGTAGGAATCGAGATACGCCTCGAACGTTCCTGATTGGTTGAGAGGCTTCTAGCTCCGCCTCCTGAGACCTATAAAAGGAGCTGCAGCTGCCGGGGTGTAGTCGTGAACTAGTAGTCGTAGTCGGAAGCGACAGAGAAGAGTAGTTGGGATCGACGGTGAAGAGTGGTCGGAATCGACGGTGGAGAGTAATAGGAATCGACGCTAAAGAACTGGCCTACCAGAGATAAGCGGAGCAGCGACGGAGTGAAGCTAGTGCTGAACTAAGCTGTGCGCTACTGTCTGCAGTAGAGTCTTGTTGTATGCTGCTGTGTATGGTGTTGTATGCTGCACGTCTCGTCTGAAGATAATCGTTTTCTATGCTGTATATAGTTGTCGTCCTGTCCTGTGTGTCTTCGTGTAAATAAACGTCGTTGTTTTATTTTCGTTCTTCACACCATATAACTTCCACTATCCAAACGAACCCCGGAAATTTTGCAACAATATTAATCAATATTTCACAACGTTATACAATATTGCGAATATTGATCATTGTCATACAATATTGTACTATATTTGTGTGCTATTTGGGTAGTCAAATAAATTCTCTGAAACAGTTCAGAAGAAAACCTATGACAATAATTTCGTCATCCTTTTGATAAATTTCTAGAATAAAAGTCGCATTTAATAATTACGTATAATTTGTATTTTGCAATATAGTCACGAGTTTGAACATTTAAATATAATAGATAGTTTTCCCCTAATGCCATATCAATTCCCCTAATTTTTCCCCTAATCCATCCATATTTGCATATTATAGATTTAATTCACATTGTACAATTATATAAAGCAATTATAATGTTATATTATGTAATGTATTATAATAAGGATTAAATTAATTGTACTACTTATTTCAACGTTGAATTAAATTATACTATAATAACACAGTTCATATGTAATATGTTGCAAAATTATCGACAACTAAGCATTACAGTAAATAGTAAGAAAGAATAACCGGGACATTATAAGATAAATATGAGGCTCCTTAATCTCTTTCGATTTATTAATATAATTGGTTGTATCAAAATATGATTTTCATCAAGTGATTTCATATATTTTAAGAATGAAGATTTTACTATGTTAAAAAATGTAACTTTAATGAATTTTTATCTCTTTATTCATTTCCCGCGAAAAACTAAAAATTTCTCAAATTAATGTCTTATCTTTATTACTTTTTTCGATCAAATGAGGCAAACTCTACTTTCTTAACTTAAATTCTTCTTTCCAAAACTTGTTTTGTAAATAAAATCCGTAATTTATAAATTTAAAATATTTCAACCAATGCATTTTACTAAATAAATTCAAAATTATGTTATTTTCTAATGGCTTAACGCAGTCCCCAAGCGTCGTGATGGTTTTCTAAGATTTCTTGTTATTTCTTTCTAATATCTGAGACACTACAGAATTTTTTTGCAAGTATAAAAAATTTTCAAATTGCTCAAATGGTAAACATATAGTGTTCTCAAAAAATCTGTGATAAGTAAGAAAGATTTTTTTAAAAAAATTCTGCAAAGTGCTTATCTTTTTTCGATGCAAAATAAATAAAAAATAATTTAATTCCAACACAAAAATGAAAAAAATTTGAGATTGAGATTTAAATAAATAAATTTACTTAAAAGATTTCATTTATTTTCTTTGGAAATTGCACACGACTTACACATATTCATTATTCGGAAAAATGAGAGCTATATAGTCAGAAAATGTTCTGCGTATTAATTTAGTCTATGAAACTATAGTTTCTAAAATAGTGAGAAATGTAATATTATATATAGAATAAATACCTGCAGCAATAACAAAGCTAAATTTAACATAATGATCATGCTTTAATATTTCTTATTTATCATGTTTTAATATTTCTTTTTATATTATTTCAACGATAGAATATTTTTTATTAATAAAAACGATTAACTAATAAACTATAGTTAAAGTAATTAAATTAAGAGGTAATATAATAAAAAATTGCAATTATCAAAAGTTACCCTTTAATAATACCCACTCACAGATTACTTTGAAACTTGAGATTTTTCAACAAAGACAAAATACTCTTTAAGCAATTAAGAAAAACTAAAGTTATGAAATTATTTATTTTTTTATCACTTTAAAATGATTTATATTATATTATCATATTAAATGATTAGTAGTAATATATTAAAAAAGTATATTAATATATTATATGATTAAAATATGAAAAATAATTTCTCTTTAAATATTAAAACTAATATAAATTTAAACAAATGAATTTTAATTCTTCTATTTGGTTCAATTTTAGCAATTATAAAAAATCAAATTTCATCTGCAATTTCAAAATGCTATTTATTAAAAATATGAGCGATATATTTGAAATTGTATGGAAATTATAAGCTATCTTCTTACCAAATAGAATGAGAATCAACATGATCCATTTATAAAAGTTAATAAAGTTGAATGATTTTTTATGATAATGTTTTTAGTATATCTAGTCTCTAATATTATAAGATGTTAGAAATGATTTATTGAATATATATGTACTACAAATATTTGATTCAACACAAGAATTTCGCTCCAAATTAACAAGTCTGTGTATTTACTTTCTCTTGTACTGAGTTCACAAAATAAAATTTTTGTAATCATCACAACAAAAAAAAAAAATCAAACTTGATATTTTGTATGCATTTCACTTAAGACCTCCATGAATCCCAAAAGACACATTTTTTAAAGTATATATGTCTCCCTGTGAATAGGTTAATTCAAAATTCTTCAGCTAGTCGAATGAAATTTAGTATATGGACTTAAAAACCATATACTTCTCTTAATTTTTGAAAGATATTTTTTTCAGAGGAAGCTGCTGAATTTCAGCTGTTCCAATAGAAGTGAACACAATAACAACAAAATGATAATTAATGGCATTTTAAATTTAGAATCATTTTAAATTTGGAATCAAATCTATCATGGAGTCGATCGTTTGTCTATCTGTACTTTTGCGAGCATGAAAACACGATAAATTAAAAATAAAAGCAACAGCTTAGACGTTGATACGTGATCGTCTGTCTATTATATTAATTCTATATCAAATTTTGGTTCAGTCGTCAGAAAAAAGGTATCTGGAATTCATATTCGATTTTTTAGAATGTTTCCATTAATAGCGTATAATCATTACAGATAGCATTGTAGATTCAGTAAAAACCCTAGATTTGCGCCAAACACCGATATTTGGCTACCATCTTTCGCCAGTATGCGGCAGTTATAACACATATAGTTTCTTTTTCTTCTAGAAAGCTGACAATTTCCGTACGTGTTACTGTGGAAATAAACGTTTGAGCACGTGTGAATTCACGGCCTTGCCCAATACCTGAAATTTTATACAGGAATGTTCGGGGAGGGAGTGAGCTTATAAGTTATATGGAGACCATTCCACCTCGTTTCTATTAATAGCATTTTAAACAAAATATTGAAATAAAAACTTTATTTAATATTCAACAGGAGCTTTAAGGCTTTTTTTCATTTACAATATTTGTATAAAACATTAAATATTTATATAAAACATTAAATATTTATATAAAACATTAACATTAATTAATTTTCTCTTTGCTAATATTAAAATATATTATTTTCTTACTGTCAGTTTTATTTATTATTTAGATAATATAGTTTTAATTGCTTATTTCTGTAAGTTCTCAAAAATTTGTTATTTTGTTTTGTTTTTTTTTTCATTTAGAAATCTTAGAATTAAAGTAATTTTATTTCATGAATATTGCAGCCCAAAAACAAACAAAATTCGATTGATACATGTCGAAATATTACTTCGCAATAACTAAGTACTTTTATAAGCATTTTTATGGAGTTTCTTTGTTTTGTATTGATGATGATGTGTTCGCTTTACCACGGAAAGGGGTTACAGTAGCTTCTGAGGGTAAAGACCCCTGAGCACTCTAAGGGCAGAAGTCTGATTTCTAGCTCATATGAAGATGAAACTCACACACATTCGCTTGCCCAACTCCGTTTTACAGGGGGGCAAATTCACACACCTCAAAGATAGAACAACCATGCCCGAACCGGGACTCCAACTCAGGACGCCCAGATCACGAGGAAGACGCGCTACCCCTATGCCAGGAAGCCGCCTTGTTTTGTATTAAAAATAATATTAAAATGAATTCTGTCATTAAAAAAACTGATTTAATGAAATATTTGTAAAACTAATAGCACGTATTATTAATTTATTGCCCAAAAACACATTGAGAAAGGCTTAAAATATTTTTAAACAATAAATTATTTCTTCATTTTTCATATATGTGGGTTAATTCGAACATAGAAACGAATTGGCGTCCATTTTATAAATAACGTATCCTTACTTCTTTCTGTATCTTGGAATCAATGCATTTTTCAGAAAACTATGTGCTTATATAAAACAAAAAGTACTATACATGCTTTCATTTTAAGTGACACATAAATTTATAATACGTTGCTCCATCTATGCAATGCAATTATTCTAATGACATGACTGTGGCGTCTGTAAGGGATAGAACCATCCAAACCAGCCAGCATTTAACATTTAGGCATCCCATACTGCTCATAAATCCACATTAAAATTTAACATAACGGCTTGTTAGAGGAACATCTACAATTCCACCTTGACCCTGTTGCTGCTGCCATCCTAAAACTCCCAGCTTGTTAATGCAGTGCATTCCACCAAACTTGATGCGCCGGCCAATAATTTCCTTTGTACGAGTGGCTCAGACCTTCCCTAAACAGCCCATTGCCCTAACTGCACCCTTCCCTTCCCTTCTCGGGCCACAAATGGAAGCACACTGCTGGTTAAATGAACTGTTTCCGATCGAGCTCCGAGGCTAAGAAGTGATACAGAAATATTATGCTCCGGCCTGAATTAAGAGTTGAGATCGTCTCACATCCATTTAGGAACTGTTTCGAGAAAGTGCTGATAGGACGCGCCTAAGTGCTCCGGTGGATTAATGCCTCCGGGCCAAGATAATAAGGTTTATCGTGAAGCGTTTCTCGTAATGTCTCTTTCGGTTTTGATTGCTCTGCGAATGGAATTGAAACATTGGGATCTAGTTAGCGGGCGACTGTGTTTGGAGGAATTTATGGTTTGATAATGACAAATAATGGGAGAGATTTGCTCTTGGCCCTCGTGGAGATGAGGATTGGAGTCATTGGAATCGATTCTCGGACAGCAACAAAGTAACAATGGGCGTAACGCAATAATAGAAATAACACTGCCGAGGGATTTGCTAATTTTTGTTTTATCGTATTCAAGATAAAGAAAAATATAAGTATTATAATTATCAAAAATTTGGGTTCGAGATTTTGATGAATCATTAAGATTTTTCCTTTTATGAATTTAATAATTAAAATCTAATTTAAACTTAATTGATTTCTTAATTTTTAGCTTGATTTATCTCATATTAACTTCATTCTAAATTGTTCTCTTATTTCATGATCCAATTTCACCATTTTTTTATTTAATTAATTCAACACGAGTTCCAAAATCGCTGAAGTCGACAAGTTCCCACACTCCGAGTGAATGGATAAAAAATTATATAGCTAAGCGAATTCTTTTTAAAAGATACCTAGATTTCCCTACATAAATCGACACGTGTAAAGAAATCCCCATCAGAATTTCTTAGAATATAAACACTAGGAAAATATTTTCTCTCTCTTGCTCCCTTTTTACCCTCTTCTGTTGCCGTGCTGTGAACGCGCTGTGTTTTCTCCGAGCTATTGTGTACATAAATTATGCATGCCGGGATGGAATAAAAGCGAACTTAATAATTCAAAGTGTCTTCATTCTCTCTTCGGACACGATTCTGCTTTAAAAAAATTATTTATATTTTTATATATGTGTAATATATCTTAATCTAATTTAAATCTTAATTGATTTCCTATTTTTTATGTTAATTTAATCCATATTAAATTCATTTTAAAATGTTCTCTTATTTATCGATCCAATTCCCACTGTTTTAATTTAATTAATTTTGCACACGCTCTGTAAAACTGCTGAATTCATCAGGTCTCTGAGTGAAAGAATAAAAAATCCTAATGCTTGCAACATTCTTTAAAAGATATCTAAAATCCCCTTTGACACGTGTCGAAGTAACACCAATTAGGATCTCATGGTGAAATGATCGGAGAAAAAAGATATGTCTAATTTGCTCTTGTATCGCGATGTAGACTGATATATTTCTTATCACTTATTCTTTGTAAGTATATTTTGACTCCCATGGTAATATGGGAGTCAAATGGTGGTAATAATAACTCCCATATGTTTATACACACACATACTCACACACATGTGTGTGAGTATGTGTGTGTATAAACATATTTTAACAGTTACGTAGCAGAGAAGAAGAAACTTTTGTAATTTTAAAACATCGATTTATTTACCATGGGAGTCAAAATTTACTTTCAAAGAATAAGTGGTAAGAAATATGTTATTATCTTAGAAGTATTCTAAATAAAATAGCATTTTATGTGCATTTTTTATTAATAGAAAATGTATTTTAAGAATGAATAATTAATAATAATTGATTGCAATAATGAATAAATTAATAATAATTGAAAATCTCATATCTTAACATCACTTACTAATTTTTGTTATTTTAGTCTTGCTTAAGATTTTTTTAATTACAGTTTTATTTCTGTACAGCATTACAACACGCTTTTAAAATTATGAGTTTATCTCTAAACATTTCTAAAAATTTATTTTCCGTATTAATTCAATAAAATAGTAATTTTATGCACTTCTTATTATTTTAATAAATATTATAAGATTTTAAAATCATTTTTTTTTCAAACTTATTAACTAATAATACTTCTTTTATGATATCAAAACAATTTACATTTTAATTTGCTGATTACTGAATTTTGAAGACTCCAAAACATCGCAATCCCATTAGGAATTACAATAGCAATTTCAGAAATTCTGTGCATAAATAAAGTTATTGAAAAGTCCATTACCAAATTCCATTCAATTCCATGAAGTTTCCACTCCAAGAAATTTATAAACATGAACGAAATGAAAGAGAAATGTGTAAAAACATTTTATTATGCAAATTGAATAAATAGAATAAATTCATTTAAATGAATCCTGCGGCTCATCTTTCGAGCCGTTGGAAATAAAAAGCAAGCGAAGTTTGAAATCTTCCAAGTGAATCATCTGTCCACTAAATAAATATGAAAAAAGCATTGTTATGAGGCTTTAGATCCGCATTTAACTCAATTGCCTGTTGGAAACCATTACCTCTGCTCCCAAGGTTATTTAACAGCCTATGATTAAAACATGTGGTAATTTCTAAGAATTACTATCACTGAAGTGGGTTTGAAAGAAGTTTGCAGTTACACCCAAAGTAATGAACATCTTCAAACGTACATTCTGGGAATTCCAGAAGCGATTTCAAGAAAATTATTCATTCGGAGGAATGGGAATTCGCCTCTCTTCTTCACCAGATATTTCTTAGAAATTTCCTGGATAGAAAACCGTCAACACGACTCCCCAAGTTTCGCAATTGTGTACATTCTTTGGGAATGATGAATTCAGGAAGTGGTATAATAATTCTACAAAGATTTTTCTATGAAAGGGTTATTTCAGGCTATACTTACAAGTAATAAATATAATTGAAAATTTCAATCATTCTTTGGAGGGGGAAGGAGGAAATGACAATTTTTTTTTAGATTCTAAAGATATTTCAATGATTTTCTTCGCTATTTCTAATAAAATTATTTTATTTCCTTAGACAGATAGAGACTGTTAAAATGGTTTTAAAATTTTTTTTACATAATTTAGTGGATTTGATATTTGTATTTAATTTTTCATCCCCTTCTTAATATTCTAGACTTTAATAATTTGATATTCACTTAATGTTTTAAACTTAAATAAATTATATTATAGATGCCAGCACATATATTTACATATTTCAGAATATAACTATCAGTAACTCTTTAGTTAGTTATAAATGTATTCCAACTTAATTTAACTATCAATAATTATTTAATAAAAATATTTTTCATTAAATTTTGAAAATAATAATAACGAATTATAAATTGAAAACTAAAAAATTGAAAACGGTTTTAAAATTTCCCCTTTTTAGAATATCATGCTTATAAGAACTGTTTTTTCGCTCACTTCTTAATGTTCTCTACTTTAGTAATTTTGTATTCATTTCCTAATGTTCTAGATTTAAATAACTTATAGATGCCAATACAGTATTTTAACATTTTTAAGAATGTAACTATTAGACAAGCTTTAATTAATTAAAATTTATTTCAATGGAAATAAATTATAGGGCAGTCATTTGAGAAAAATTGATTTCAATAATTTTTAAAATTTATAATAATGAATTATAATCTCAAAACTAAAATTTTTTTTAAATTTTTAAAAATTCTACTTTTTAGAATATTATGTGCGTAACTACTGCTTTTCAGGCCACTTCTTAATGTTCTAATCTTTAATAATTTTATACCGGTGTCCTGCCTAGGGGTAGCGTGTATTCCCCGTGATCTGGTGTCCTGGGTTGGAGTCCCGGTTTGGGCGTGGTTGTTCTATCTGTAAAGTGTGTGAATGTGCCTCCCTGTAAAAAGGGGTAGTGTAAGTGAATGTGACGCATGAAGTAGCTAAGTCGTGCTCTTGGCCCTTAGTTGGCGCTACTGAAAAAACAAGAGACTCTCACTTGGCTTAAATCGCTGATAGATAACTGTCAGCCGGCTTGTAAAGTGCCATATGTCACAACAACATAGCAAATTTTGTATTTTCTTAATGTTCTAGACTTAAATAACTCATATTATAAATGACAATACATAGATTTATATTTTCCAGAATCTAATTATATACAATTTCATATAATAGAAAAGAATATAAAAAAATATTGTAAAATATCGCATAGAAAGTTACGCAATAAGTCTACAAAGATTTCTCTATGAAAGGATTATTTCAGTGCTGTTTTACAAGTAATAAATATAATTGAAAATATTCTGCATTTCTTTGAGGAGAGGATAGAGGGGAAATGTCAAATTCTCTAGATTCTTGAGATGTTTTAAGGTTTTCTTCGCAATTTCTCATAGACATTTTTCATGCTCAAGAAGATACTATTAAAAACTTTTTAAAGATCATTTCACAACTAGGCGGGTTTGCTACTTGTATTTAATTTTTTTTTTTTTTTGCCTCTCAATCCTCTCGACTAGAGTATTTTTTTTTTATTTTATTAATATCCTAGACTTAAATAATTTATATTATACACAAAAATTCAGATTTTTGCATTTTTCAGATTATAATTATCAGTGTTAATTTTATTGCAAATTGTCTTATTACAAATGTATTCCAACGGAAATTAATTATACGGTAGTCATTTGATAAAAATTGATTTCATTAAATTTTGAAATTTATAATAATGAATTATAAACTGAAAATTAAAATGTTGAAAAGAGTTTTAAAATGTTGAAAAGAGTTTTAAAATGTCTACATTTTAGAGTATTATGTTCATAGGAACTGATTTTTCGCTCACTTCTTAATGTTCTAGAATTTAGAAATTTTCTATTTTCTTAATGCTCCAGAATTAAATAATTTATATTATAGATATCAATACATTTTTTTTTTCATTTTGCTGAATATAATTATCAATCAGGCTAAACTTATTACAACGGAAATTAATTATACTGTAGTCATTTCATAAAAATTGATTTCATTAAATTTTGAAACTTATAATAATAATTTGTAATCTGAAAATTAAAACATTGAAAAGAGTTTGGAAATTTCTACTTTTTAGAATATTATCTTCATAATAACAGTAATTAAGAACTTTACATTTTTATAATATTATGTTTCTTAAGAACTGCTTTTTCGCCCACTTTTTAATGTTCTATTTAGTAATTTTGTATTCACTTCTTAAAGTTCTAAAATCAATTATATTATAGATGCCAATAGATGTTTTCAAATTTTTTAGAATGTAATTATCTTTTACGCTTTTGTTAATTACAAGTGTATTCCAATGGAAATAAACTATATGGTGGCCATTTAATAAAAACTAATTTCATTAAATTTTAAAATTTATAATAACGAATTGTAATCTGAAAATTAAAGCATTGAATTTTTTTAAAATTTCTACTTTTTAGTATATTAGTTTGTAAGAACTGATTTTTTTATGAAACTGCATTTATCACTTGCGACCTCAGGCGACCAGCTGGATCGCTGATATAGATATTTCATTTACTTTTAATTAAAACTCTTATGTATAGTTAAATATTTATGATTCTCTCATTATAATATTTTTAAGTATCACATCATGACTAAAATTAATAAATAAGTTCATTCCGTGTTTAAAAGCCTTACAAATGTTCTTCTCATTATGTAATCGAAACATCTTAACATATTCTAGTTGAATAGGTTCCAAAAACATAATTTATCGTTTGATTTATCTTCTAAATTTCACGATACTGCAAATTCACAATCTTATTCGCCATATAATTAAACAAAATCCTTCTTCATTTGCTTTCAATAACAGAAGACAATCACACGATTTAATAATTGATGAAACAAAGGTTGAATTTCAATGCCACAAGGTAATACATTGGTAAAAATTATACCAAAAAAATACTGTTCTTAAAATTTCACTAATTTAGGAAACCTTTGGATGATATTAAATTTACTGCACTATAAAGAAAATTTTTTGAATTTTAAATTGTTAAAAATCATTTTTGTGTTGTAATAATTTCGGGAAATATCTCGAAGGTACGCTAAAATTTCACGTGATTTTTATTAATTAAAATTTTTAAAAAATGGCTCCGAAGTGTGCATTTCCACTTTGTCAAGTATACATGTGCCCGGTTTAGTAATTCTAGGCCAAATGGTCTAGCCTATAGAGCGGTAGCACACAACACATACGTTACCCTTTATTATCCGTGAATGATGCAAAAAATTCTAGTATTTAAGATAGGCATTCGGTGGCTTCTCCATCCGAAGTGTACATTTCCATCTTGTCAAGTATACATGTGCCCGGTTTAGTAATTCTAGGCCAAACGGTCTAGCCTGTAGAGCGGTAGCACACAACACATGCGTTAAGCTTTATTATCTGTGAATGATGCAAAAAATTCTAGTATTTAAGATAGGATTCGGTGGCTTCTCCATCCGAAGTGTACATTTCCATCTTGTCAAGTATACATGTGCCCGGTTTAGTAAATCTAGGCCAAATGGTCTAGCCTGTAGAGCGGTAGCACACAACACATGCGTTACCATTATTATCTGTGAATGATGCAAAAAATTCTAGTATTTAAGATAGGCATTCGGTGGCTTCTCCATCCGCGAATGAATGACAGCGACGCCGTTACAGCGTAAATGGGAAATACAGTTAAATCATATATGCCATTAATAGCCATGGTACATCCACTCCAATAAAAGGTACGTCCCGTTATAAGTAAGGGGCTTAGTGTTTAAGGTATGTAAAGTTCGATTATTAATGGAATTTACCTTAGTATTTAAGTAAGGCAAACATAAGGTTTGGTAAGATAAGTAAGTTTTTCTCACCCATATTATGAACTTCGATTTGTTCAGAATCTACCATCGGTGGTTCCGAGAAGCGCTATTCCACAACTAGATAGATATACTACGTATACTTCAATTCATTAATGAAAGATAAAGCTGTCTGTGAAATAATCAAGATACGAAAAAAAAGCCTTTCTTATCAAAACAATTTTTCAAATCACGTTTTTACTAGTCTTCAAAGATATACTTTTTTTTATTTGAATTGAATTGCACCAGTTTTGGTCTATGTACTTATGAATTAATATAAAAAAAGATATGAGTAAAAACTAGAAAGATTTAATAGTAAGTTACTGAAATTAATATTTATATTCTATTTTTAAATAGAAATACATTTTTTATTATACAAAAACTATAACTGTTCTTTGGAAAAATGCCCCCTTTATTTCTAACTCATATTCGAGTAATTCTTAACGGGGTTGTCCCATTTTGTCCTAATATATTTTGTTCATTCCTTTTCATTTTGTGAATTTCTACAAAATGTGTCCGATGAAATTTTTAAAATCATTTCAATAATTTTCCTTGAATTTGTATCTATAATAATAACAAAACTGGAAGGAAAATAAAATTATACTTCCAAAAATGAGGAAACGAAAGTCCTGAAGTCCTTTGGTTTATTAAAATAATTAAGTATTATCAAAATTATATTTAAATATCTCTATTATTTTCTCTGAAATTCTCCAGCTTTCAGAACTAGCATCTGGACATTTTTATTTTCATTGAACAATGCAATATTTTATGAAAGCAGGAAAAAAATGGTACTTATAGAATAATTTTATAATTAATAGAACATCAAACTTACTTTAATCCTACGTTTTAAAGATTATTATTATATGTTTTTAGATTTTCCAATAAAATTTTATATAGACTTATATAAATGCAAAATTATATAGATAAATAAAATAAATTTTAGGAAAATAGCTAAAAAAGCTAATTACAAACTTAATATTTTAGTTAAACTTAATTTATTCTAAGCCTTAAATATTTAATTAAAAAGTTTTTTATTAAAAAAAAAATATTTTTTTTCCCTTAAGTGAGAAGCGTTGTAATGAAGTAGTATTTTTTAACTATCTAAATTTATCTGAAAGAAAAAATAAATTGAAATTAGTTAAGAAAATAAAGTGTCGAGTAAACGAATAAATGAGGCCATACAATTTCGACTCAAAATTCCAATCTCTATATTTAACTATCAGCAATAATTTTTTTAACTTCAAGATAATTTTCATCTATACATTAAACAAAATTTGTTTGACTATCAATTTTTTGGAGAAAAAAAATATTTTTTTTTTCTTTTCTCTTTTAGTTTGAATGATTTTTATAAGCGTATTTTTCAGGTAAAAAGAATATATTAAAAAAACTGTTAAATGGATTTAAAAATATATGTTTCTAAAAACTAATTTAATGCCATAAAATTTTTTTAATAAAAGTTTACAATCAAATTAATTTTTATTAACATTTTACTAAAACATTTCATATACTTTAATATTCGTAAGCAAAATTGTAATTGCTTAAGCACTAAAGCATATGGGCGAAAATATAGAAAATATTTTTAAAAAATATTTCAGCTATCTAATATCGCATCGAATATTGATGGTTTTGTGGCACATAAAAGTCATGGGCTAGAAAGAAAATTATGTTTAATAATAGCATGTCAATGGTTTAGGAAATAATTATAATTTTAAGAAATCAAAATTCAATATTTTGATGTAAAATATAGCTTTATATAAAATATAATATCCAAAATGCTCTAATCGCCTGCAACATTTTTTCCCCTTCAGCGAGTGTTAAAGTCACAAGTGTTATTCCTCCACAGATAAGGAAGGAAGGCTATTGGATGCCATATTTAATAATACCTTCCATTATAATTTTTAATAAATAAAAAAACTAGCAAGAAGCTTAAGATATAATCTTTCTTATGTTTTAAACTACTTAAGAGAATAAAATGAGAAAATTTATTCAATATTTCAGTTTTTTTTAAGCAAAAGAATGGCTTTGAATTAGCGCTTTTATTTCCATAGATAAACATAAAAGAAAATTCAGTGATTTTAAATTATGTTACAGTCACATAACAAATATAAATATTCGTGTCATTTAAAATATTGCCTATTGTTTAAAGTCGGGGGTGTTGGGCTCCTAATGATATCACGTTAATTTTTTCTTAGTGAAAAATGCGAAGTGGATTTATTCTTCTCATTCCTGAGATCATTCCGTGTACAGGCATTTTTGAATACCGGGATGCACTAGTTTCTCTTTCAAAATTTCCAACCCCTTCAGAAACCGCAGTGACAACTTTTATTCTTAAGGAGTTTATCTACAAAAATGGACCATGATTAGTTAATGGCTATTAAACAAATGTATTCCCTAGAATTCTTTGAGAGTCTTCAGGAAACCTCTCTGTCTCCAAAAAAAAGATTTGGGCGAGCACCTTTAATGAACGAAGCATGTACCATAGGTATTTAATCAACAACCCTAAACGAAAGAGTGAGGAAATTTAGCAGTGATATCCAGACGTCACGAATATTCATAGTAATTCCATTGTGCAAACTTTTGAGGTCTTTCAGTAATGATAGAATTAAAATTTATACAGGAACTATGAAGTAAGCTTTCATCATATGAGTATACAAATTCATTTCTTGGGATAGATCTGGCCTTCCATTTTTATTCGTTTTCTATATTTTTCTCGTTTTTTTAGAATAATTTTATTTTACTTTGAATAAGTATTATTTCCGAATTTCAAAGGCAAATAATAATAATGTAGCTTTAAAATTATTTAAATCCATTACAATTCCATAAAGATATCAACATAATTCAATAGAAAGGGTTGATTCAACTTGTTTTCAAAACATACACTATCTTACCATACTTAAAAGATCTTTTTTTTTAATACAACTTGTGGAATTACTCAAACATCTGATGCGGTGAAAAAAGAATGATAATGATGACTTGACTAAAACTTTTTTTAAAAAGAATACTGATAATAAGATAGTAACAAATATAAAAAAGTCTTTACTTAAATTTCGCAGCAATTTGAATAAAATTATCCCATTTATACAGAAAGGAATTTAAAAAAAATCGTATGATGATAATTAATTATGTATTAAAATATTAACTAAATAATCGCATAATCTCGGAATTTTGATTTGATGGCATAATGTTCAGTCTTTCCTGTATTTTAATTACTGAGAACGTAATCGAAATTAATCCTTGAAGGTTGAGAAAGGCTTAGTACCTAAATGTCTAACTATTACTTGACACACATTCTATACTCTTGAACGAAATAGTTACTAGATATTAACTCGGGCGAAAGGGATGAACTAATGATTTATAGTTAAAGTCTGGCAAATTGGAAGTCAAGACAGATATTAACCCTTTGTGACATTATAATTATTAATGTGTTGGCAAAAATATGGAATTAATGCTCCATGACGAAAAATTTTAGTTTGCATTTAAATCCGAATACATGAATTGCCGTTTCATATGTATATTTGCATATGTAATAATGTCTGGTGAAGTAATTGTATATTTAATTATTAATTTTGCAGTTTATATAGTATGTGCCTACGTTCTTGAAAAACACTCTAAAAAAGCCATATTTTTGAATTATTGCATAAAAATTTGAATGAATATATATGAAACCAAAATATATCAGTTAAATGACAAATCATTTATTTTTTTATTGGGAAAAAGTTGCTTTGTTTTGGCTGAAAAGAGGTATAATACAAAAATATTTTAGTTTAGAGGCTTATTGAATGATTTGCTAAAGTTTTGCAGATAGATTAAGAAATACTAGAATACTGGTTCCTGAACTCAAAAATAATTCTGTAAAATAATATTGTATTTCTATCAACTCTTTAAATATTGGGGTTCGACTGATAAAAATATTTCAATTTTAAAAATATTATAGAAATACTTCAATTAGATAATTAGATATTAATATTCAACTTCTATAAATATTTCAATAGAAATATATCAATTATTGATAGAAATATTTCAATTAGATAATTAGATATTAATATTCAACTTCTATAAATATTTCAATAGAAATATATCAATTATTGATCGAAATATTTCAATTTTGTTTTACATTGGGAAGATTTAAAACATATAGAATATTTCTAAATGAATACATTATGTATTCTCTATTTCTGTAACTGCTGAATATATTAAGAAATTATTATACACAGCCCTTTCTCCTGTTTTTTTTTAATAAATATGGTTTAGATATTAATTTATAAGGTTATGGGCAAGAAAATTTTATCAAAGACTGAACATTGAGAAAATAGCATTTAAAATGTAAAATATTGTTACAAGTCTGTAATTTTGCTACCCGGCACGAATAGTGTTATCGTGAAAAAACCGTTAAAACCGTTGTAAGATCTATCCTGTGCGTGCTGAGCTTGGCGACGAATTTGGTGAGTTTGGCGACTAAATGGATAATACTGGAAAGTTCGAGAAGTTTCAAGATCCATCCAGTAGGAACCAAGATACACTCAGATACGCCCTGATTGGTCTGGAAGATACTAGCCCCGCCTCCCGGAACTATAAAAGACAGGCATTCTGATGCTGCAGTGAAGTCGTGTGTATCGTCAAAAGAAGTGTGTGTGTGAGAGGAGTCCGAGTCGCCTACAAGTAAAAGATTTTAGAGGATTAGACAGCAAACAAGCAGCTGAACTAGCTATTAAATGCGTCACGTTATTATGATTGATCGACGGTATTTTGTTGTAGAAAAAGTTTTGTAACAATATCGTTAAAACATATGTAAATGGGAATATAAAAATCAATCTAATTTCTCTAAGAAACAAAATTTGAAAGGTTTTATATAGACAACGTTCAAATATTAAGGATATTAAATTTTAAAAAAATTCATAACTTCGGAAAAATTGCCTTTTTAACTCCTTCACCTACCTTAATAATGCATTAATACCTTTTTGAGTCTAATGATATTTGCTTTATCATCTCCATTCAGTGGTCCACGGGAGATTCGAGGGTGGTCCGAGAGTGAGTCGGGCATCGAATACAGAAAAGTGCCAAATAAATGGAGATTTTGAAAACGATGTCCATCGAACGAAATGGGACGAATTATTCGATGATTCTTCAGGTGTTGAAAAAAAATTTCTTAACAATATAAATGATCTATTATTACGATATGATAAAAAAAAAATGTGACACAGATAGGAATGCGATACAAAATAATTTTTGTTACCCGTGTGTGTTTGAATGCGACAAAGAACTTTTGCAAACAATAAGCAGCAAGAAGAACACATGTTTTAGTGTTTTAGCAGGTAAATGCACTATAAAAGTGCCACAAAATGCACTTTTTAGCATTCTGATGTTCAACACTTTTCCATAGGAGAATTTCTGCCCCTTTCACAGAAGTTTCACCCTTCCAAGTCTGGTGTGTTGGTAGCCCACACCTGGTTCAATGGTACACCACAAACTTCTATGAACTACTGTTTAAATTAATTAATGACTATTGAAATAATTTCTAAAAAGATGACAGCCTTGCTGTGATAAAAGGTATTTACGATGAAACATCTTACAAAACAACACAAATATTCATTCAAATTGAAAGAAACAGAAAATCCACAGTTAACTTAAACCTATTTAGCTTAATTACATCATGAATGCACAGCCAGGAGTTCTACTCTACATAATTAAATCAACATTAGCTCTATGTTTATTCACACAGCATAGCACTATTCTAAGTGCGCGCGACAATAATAGTGTAACTGCAACGATTGTACATTGTATCTGAGCATACTACCGTTGAGCCATCTCTATGAAAAAAGAGTTTGTTGTAGGACAGTGTTGATAGTCGAGCAGCCGGGAAGAGATGTGTGTACCATCGTCTCTCGTCAAATTAATTATTGTGATTAAAAAATGAATTACAGATCCGCTAAATGAACCTTTATTTAATGAGTTAGAGTTCTTGTTATAAGCGTCGACGACATGCGTAACTATATTGACTACGATGCAACTATTTTGACTGCTAGAAATATGAAGCAAGCTCTTCCCATTAGTGACGGAACTGGCTTCTACAAACTCAATGAGGAATGGAAACTAACAATGGGATTTACTAGATATAAAAAGGATAAATATCTCTAATATTGGAACTTGTGAGAAAAATGAATATCTAATATTAAGGAGAGCTATCTGACTGTCACCAATTATATTTCCTAGGATTAAAATCATCTGTTAAGTATTTCTCTGTATGCATTGTTTGTATGCTCTGTTTGATTCACATTTGCTGTGAAGAAAGAATCAATGCAAACTTAAATATATGTAAATATGTCTCCCCATGGTCGTCCTCTATAGGCTCCTCCAAACTGGCCTTTCTATTAGTTACTTTTGAGAAGGCTACTCTACTTGGTGCTTTCTATAAAATAACGCTTACAAAGTTAAGTTATTTCTTTCAGCCCTGTTCCTTATACACAAATATTACTGCTTCGAATAACCCAAAGTGGGCAAATGATAAGGATGTTAACTGAACTGATACATTTATCATTCGTTTTACTGCATGCAAAAATAGAATATTTCAGTTCAACAATCTCTTTCTTGTGCATCAAGTTTGCAATTGATGAATAATAAAATAATAAAATTTGCAATCAAAGCTATTTTTACAATGAGTCATGAATTCTGCTTTAAAATCCCGTGCTTCAATATTGTGATAAAAGTATACGGAATTATCTAAAAGCTACTGAAAGATAAATAATCAGAAGCCAGATAATATTGGGTAAATAGTCATTTCCTAATTCCGACTCCTTTAAAAGGAGTCGGAGTTTCCTCCCTTCCACTGTTCAGTATCTAAAAATTAAATTCGGACAGATATTGCTTGTTTTGACGAGGAATAGGATACTCAAAAACGCTTTACATTCAATGTTTGAAATATGATTTACATATTTTAGACAGGATTTGAAGATTTTAACTAAATTTTGAACTAAATCATTCAGAGGAAATCTATCTACCTAGCTGCTCCAGCACAAATGAACACAATTATTTCAAAACATATTGATCTAGACAGATAAAATTTGGTACACAGATTTAGCATCTAAAATGTACATTCTTAAAAAATTTTGCATCATATGTATCAAAGGGTTGACTGCCTGTCGGTATGTACTTTCAAACGCATGTAAACACAATAATTCAGAAACACAATAAATTTAAGCGGTTAAATTCGATATGTCATCTTGGGACTATAATTGTGTTTCAAATACATATTTACACAATGTATTCATTAAAAATGCAATAACTAAGGACGCAATAAATTTAGTCGATTAAATTCGACATGTGATATTGAGACTAAAACTATAGTTACATTTTGTTTTAATCGGTTGACAAAACAACGTTCCAATTGCATATTCGAACGCTGGATTCATTAAAAATACGAAATTCTCTCTGGAGATTATTGTTCGCTAATGTCACGTAAGGCATTCACGTAATAGCTCAAGGAAGGCAATATGAGAGGGGAGGAGGATAAGATCTCTATATTCGTCCACTCCCTGGTTTTTTCAGAAAACACATAATTTTAATTATCTACATAATCTTCGCAGTGAATTGATATTTTTCTCTCCTATTCTGATTATTTTTTTTATCAAAAATGGGTCAAACTTCAACTGAACACCACAAAATTAGTAGTGGTATTTCCTAAAAACATTAAAGCAAGCAACGGAGCACATTTTCATAAAATAGAATGAATTTCTTAATGAAAACGAAAAAGCCACAGATTTAAGAAAGGCACACATAATTATGTTTCTTTTAATGGAAAAGAGACATAATCAACAATTTTCTGGAGAACCCATTCTTACTATGCAATCATAAATCTTCCCCTTCTTGTTATTTTGCATACTTACCTACACAAATACAAAAAGATATTAGTTTTATGCTCGCATTAATGAAAAATACAATCATCGCTTTTCTGTTCTCCTTCCTTTTTTTCCTTTTTGATTTGTTTATTATGCGCATGCAAGCTCGGAGCCAATTAAAAGTAAAGCTACTTTTTTTTTTTTTTTTTTTTTTTTTTTTTTACATAATACGAATTTCTTCTGCCTTGATTTCAGAATAATTGGTTTTAATATCCGAAAAAAACAAAACGGCAAATCCACCCTTTCCTGTTAAAGAAAAGTTTCAATTTCAAGAAAATAAATCAAATCTAACAGAGGTAATTATTGTACTGAAAGGTAGAAATATTTTTTTCGCTGTCTTTAATGCAATTTTTTTCATCATCCAAGTGTTCTAATTGGTGAAGAAGTTACTTTTACTGAATTTATACCTCCAACTAAAATCCTATTATCTTGCAAAGAAGGCATTTTGTTCCATTTTTCTTTCTTTCTTTCTTTCTTTTATTCTTTATAAGCAAGAGGTATTTATTTCTTTTAAAAATTATAAGACATTTTTTTGTCCCCATTTTCTGATTCAATTTGAAAATAACATTCATCTGCCTTTTTATGTTTTCTGAAAATATTCTCCTTCAGGATTTCCAATCAATACAAATACTACGCAATCAGGATCTAATTAAAGATAATCGCTTTTTTTCTAATTTCTATCAGATAAATTATTTTCCTGCTTGTGGCTTTAATTAAATATTATAACAAATGAAATTTCGATTCCATTGATTTATAAATGAAATAAATTCTGATTTCATTGAAAAAAAATGCAGGGAAATTCTGAACAATTGCTCGGATAATTGTAAAGAGGTTGGTATTGCAAAGTCAATCAATAATAATGTAAGAACAAGGTATTGTAAATGAAAAGAATTACTTGGCGGACTGGATGGTATGACAATTCGCCGTCTCATAAAACATTGTGCGATGCATCTATAATGTTATTTCAGAATCGAAATTCCACGCTTCATCCTGAAAATTTCACAGATTCGGAGATTTTTATTTTGTTAAGAAAAGTTGCAACAGAATTTAGAAAAGGCTTATTTTCCACAATTGGATGTTTTTTCTTAGACGAAAAGATATTTTCAAGAGACTTGTGATCATTGTCTAATACCCTCCCCAGGTAGTATGAAAAAGTTTCAAAACTTTTGCTCGTTTCAGTATCCTGAGACTATCAATTTTCAATGATTCTACTGCACTAAAGGGTGAGACGCGGAATTTTTCCTCAGCATCGCATTTTCGGAATTCTTCGTCATTCTTTGACTTTGACTTCAGTTCTATTAGATGTTTTTTTATTCAGTTTCCTTCCCCCCCCCCTCCCCAAGTGTATATAATTGAAGTGTCGTTCCTGACCTTACTATTTTAATTTCAAATTAACTATTAATTGCTTACATGGTTAATTCAAGTGGCAAAAAGATTTCAAAAATGACACAAAGAATATCTATATATACAAAACGCCTACGTGTACGCAAAATCAGGCCGAATTTGTTAATCGCTTTTTGGCAACACTTTGACCTCGCCCGGGAACATCCACAGATTTCAAGCGAACGCTATTCTTGCATCAATTTGAAAAATTAAAAAAAAAAGCGGTCAATAAACAGACAAAATTTTTTATGATGTGTTTAAATCGAGCTGTTTCGATTTTTAAACGAAATCGTCGAAAAAGAGAAGACAGGTCGAATGAAAATGCTCAAGAATCGTTCATAAGAAGATCCAGTCGTAATGAGCGAGACAGGGTTAAACTTTTATGTGTACGCAGCGAAGTTTCCGAATGAATATACCTGAATTTAAATATATTTTCTTTCAGGCTTTTTTTTTTTTCTTTTTTTGTAAATATCAAATTCTTATTCTGTTTCTGTAGTGTAGCTTCCAAATTTGAACAATTGTGAGAAAAGCATAATTTTTTTGAATTTCTTTTTTTCTTTTTTGAAAATATCATTTTTTTAAAAATTCTGTTTCTATGGTATAGTTTCCAAATATGGAAAATTGTGATAAAAACACAATATTTTTTGTTTCTTTGGTGGATATGTATAGTTATTTAAATGAAAGGTTATTTGTGTTTACGAAGAACTCTATTTCAGGTGATTTTCTCGAGTGTACTTTTTGCTTTACATTTTTTATTTCTTTCATTGTTTTATCATATTTTGAAATAAATTCACACTCAATATATTCATTGCTAGACTAAAGTTGTTTAGTAGATGGCGAGTGAGGGAAAGAGGAACTGCATTAGCAGTTCTTGGGGGTTGGCGAGAAGGGTGACTGCGAAGGTAGAAATTGCTGTAGAGAATCGAGAAAATATTTATTTTCCATCATAAGTTTTTTTTTCATGCTCAAAAAATATTTTCAATAAAATTGTGATTGTCTCCCGGGGGTAGTATAAAAAAAAATCAGAGACTGATTATGTAGCATACCAATAAGTAATTGCACAAAGAAGTTTATACAATACAGGGAGCACCAACATTCAATGTGCCGAAGAGGAGTCGAATAGTATGCATCGTTATTCGTGCTTTTGTGACTCGTGTGAATGAAGATCAAATGAAAACTTGTAGATGAAACTTTGCACATTTGTCACATGAGGCGCTGCACATCATATAAGAAATTAATGAAAATGGTGCCATGCGTTTGGCAAGTTCCTTTAATGGCATGTGTGTTTAAAATGAGGAAGAGGACAAATAAAGAGTAGTCCATTGCAAATCGCAGAAAGTATTTGATACATCTCGAAAAAGAAATCATTCAGGGAACATTCCAAAAATAGTATTTATAAATATAAATGAGATGCTCTAAGATATACATCCTGTAGCTTGTATTCGTAACAGAACATACGCAATACATAGTTCTTTAAGCTTTTTATTGCTACATCGGGAACTTCTGAAGTGATTTTACATTGCGATCATTAGCATATACTTCTCATCAAAATTATTTCCTTTTTGTAATTGATTTCCTTGTAAATTACTCAGCAGATTTTCTGAGTCAACCTATAATATGTATTTGCATCTCGGGGACAAAATAACAGAAATGCTATGCGAAAATACTAAAACTCTTAATTAATAAGCTGCATTTTTGCTATAACTTGTAATTAACCGAGGAATTGTATTATAAAAATTTTAAATTTCGCATGTGGGATTATTAAACCAGAGTAGACAGATGAGGGAACTAAATGTCGTCTTTAGATATGTGACTTCATTTATATACTCTTTAAACCATGTCTTGAAACATCCATGATGCATGGATTGGACAATTTTGATCCTTGAAACTTCCAACAAAAAAGATTGTTAGCCCCTAAGAGGGTAAAATATTACCTAACCAAATAGTTTCTTCTTTACTCGTTTTAAAGGTGAGGGCAGAGGTAGCAGAAAATAAAAACATACTTGCTAATATTATGATACAACTATTGTGATACTTTTTATGCTTCATACTGGACAGGAAAATATATATCATATATTTGAAAAATTATTAATTCATTTGCTTTTCAGTATTTATTTGGACATATTTTTATCTATATTATATGATGAAACACATTAAACCATTATACTCCTAGAAACTTCCAAATTAAAAGATTGTTAGCCTTAGCATTTCATATAAATAGCTTTTTTTAAAGTATTTGAACAAAATTTAGAAACAAATAGAGATTTTTAACAATATCTGTACCTAATAAGTTAAAAAGAACCTAGTTGATTAGCGTATCTACTTTTTATATTTTTGAATATTTATTCGCTGTGAATAAAATTTTTTAATTATTTACAAATCGCAACTTCTTTCAATTATAAGAATTTTTCTACCTAAATATTCCTGAAAAGACACACAACAAGAAAACAGAATATAAACAGGAGCAAAAAAAAATGAATTAAAAAAACTGTTCATAAACACACATAATTAAATATGCATTCAATATATAGGAATTATATGCATTTCGAAAATATAAAAGACACATTTAAAAAGATGAGTTTTTGTTTCCTTACCTTACCCTTTCCTTGAAGAAATGAAAAAGTCTCCATTTTGAATTTTTACAACTAACCTACTTTTCAAAGTGGCATACATTTTCCGATGCTCTGATGTTTTTACAGTCAGTTTATTGAAATTATTTTTCAACAATTTAAAGCCAGTTTAAAGCTGTATTTATAATTTTTTTCAAAAATATTTAAATATATGCGACTATCTAAGAAAAAAAACTGTTTTTAATTATCTCTTCTTTATCTATTCTGATTTCTTTGCTTTCTTAAATTTGTTTTCCAATGACTGATGGAAAACATGATTTGGTTTCCTCAACAGAAAAGAAAAAAAAAAGATCGCCTTTTGATGTGCTACTTTACAAGCAAATATCTTGTCAGCACTATATCACAGAAAGAAAATTCCATTTTCTTTTCAACATCCACCTTCATACTTAAATTTATTCACTCTTCAAAAATTTAGAATTCTTCCAGGGGCAAAGGAATGTTTTTCGGAAACATATGTTCTTGAGAACATGCTTCAAAATATATTGAATATTTGTTGATTCCAAATACTCAGGACTGTCCAGACAACATACGGCAAAACTTCTAGATATGAATTGTGAAAAAAATATCTCTTAATCAAAGAAAAAATCGCAACAATTTTAAAAATTAGGAAAAGTGAAATATCTTTAAAAATTATAAATGAGAATTTAAGATAAATAAGTAGATATAAACGGAATTTTAGACATATCATAAAACGTAGTGAACTATCTTAGAAAAATTTATATTATACACAGTTCTAGGGATTGTACAGAGATTAAAATTTCAATTTTAATGTTATTCATCCAGTATATGATTTCCCCAGACGTAACTTTTCTACAAAACATAGTATTTCCTTAACTTCTGAAAATATTGCATTTTATTTATTATGTACTTACTCTGCGAAAAAATAAAAAAAAGAAGCAAATATTTTTACGAATCTACAATGTTGTTTTCATGCAATATTAATATTATCGCTGGAAAGAAAGATTTATAGTTATTCATAATAGACGTCACTTCAATGGTTACGCGAAATTGGTACAAAATTAGAGGAGAAAAGGTGAATTTGATGACAAAAATGACGGTACTAGAAAATAAACGAATTATAACTTCACCTCTATTACGAGTCGTGATAAGGAGAATTCTGCGAAGTTCTGTTGGAAGACAATAAAAGATAAATTGATCATATTAAAATTCAATGATCTCTTTGAAGTGTTGATTGTAGAACAATTTCTCCAATTGTTTTACACTGAACGCATTCAATCTGCACTGTTATATATTTAGCGATTTGTTATCTGCTAAATTTTGTTATTGCCTGCAAGGACTTTGCTTTTTGTAAATCTTGGCTCAGGTTTTGTCACATATTCTTTGTGCTTCTCGGAACATCCATACAATAAATTATTATCTCCATCTCTCAGCATATTGGGCTTATTTTATCCAGATTATTTTCGTAAAAATTATATGTGTAATTTTCATGCGATAAAATTATAGTTATTTACATTTTATGCTACTTTTCTAAAACTTTCTATTGGAAAAAGTAAAAACTATATCTGAAGCATCTAATTTATGAGGAAACTATTATTTTCATGTATGTTTCGCATGCGTCAAAACAAAATTAAAAAAAAAATCAATTCATTAAGAGATGCTATCTAATATAAGGGAGCTAAAATTCTTTTTATACATTACACTATAACTTCGAAAAAATATATTTTCCAATTCAGTATGATGGAAAACTTTATTTTATTAAAAATTGTACATTGTTCCATTAAAGTTCTGTGTCTCAAATCTACTGTAAATATTCCAGATATGCGAATAATCTTTTGCAATTATGTCTTAATTAAACGGCAGTATATAAACTCGCCTGCACGTGACCCTATTCATTATAATATATCAACTTATATATTGGATTCTGATTTATTATAATATTCAATCGTACGTATAAAGTCATATTTCAATAAATCATATGGACAAGCATTATCGAGTGTCATTGGAATTAATAACAAAAAATACCCTTTCTATTAGACATACCAGAGATAAAATAAATTTAATAAAAACTGTTTCTAGAAACAAACTTTCAATAGTGTGCTAAAAAGTATCTTAATTTAATAATTTTCTACTTATTAGTTTATAATTCATTAAAATAATGGAATGGATTATGTGGTATCATTGATATATTAATTGGATGATAGAAAATTATCGAAATAGTGCACTATCATCTAGAATATGCAAGAATAAAATATTTCGGCACCTTCATTCGGTCAGTGAGTAAATAAACGGCTACTTGGTAACATTTATACAAGCCTCAACTAGGCGAATTAAAAGTGCTTAAAAATATTATGTGTTCAATCAAATAATAAGATGCGAATTTTGCACAAATCAAACGAAATACATGTAAGCCTTGTCAAGTTATAAACCCTATTATTTGGTCTTTCTCAAGCATGAGTTAAGCCAATTAAAAGTGTTACAAATATTGTGGGCTTAATTTAACAACAAACAGCGAATTTTGCATAAAACAAAATGAAATGCATTTAAGCATTGTTGAATTATAACACCATTAACTTTTCACATCTGTACAAGCATCAACTAAGTCGATTAAAAGTGCTTAAAAACATTATATGGTTAATTCAATATTAAGCAGCGAATTTTTCACAAAACAAAGGAAAATCCTTTTAAGTACTGTTAAATTATAAACATCATTAAATGGTAATATTTATACACGCATCAACAAACAGTGTTTAAAAATTTTTGTGTTTAATCGAATAATAAACAGGGAATTTTACACTGAACGAAACTCAGTGCATTTAAGCATTATTAAGTTATAAACAATATTACATGCTCGCATCTATACAAGCATCAACTAAGCCAATTAAAAATGCCAAATAATGCCAAAAAAGCCAAACTAAGCCAAAAAAAATTATGTGTTTAGTTCAATAATAAAAGCGAAATTTATATAGAGCAAAACGAAATACATTTAAACATTGTTAAGTCATGTTTAAATGTATTTCGAGCTATTACATGCTCGCATCTATACAAGCATCTACAAAACCAATTAAAAGTGTTCAAAAATTTTGTGAGTTTAATTCAATAACAAGCAGCGAATTTTGAACAAAACAAAGCGAAATATATTTAAGCATTGTCAAGTTACAAACACTATTACTTGATCACATCTTTACAATCATCAGCAAGTCAATTAACAATGTTAAAAAATATTATCTAATTCAATAATAAACAGCGAATTCTGCACAGAACAAAGAGGAATACATTGTTAAATAATAAACACTACATTTTAATTCGAAATACTCATGAATAAAAAAAATATTTAAATTGCTTTTAGAGCTATTTAATTCGAAACAAAGGAAAAAATTATTTCATTTCTATACTTGGTGCATTTTATTTAAATTCTATCCATAAACTTTTATCCCCATTCAAAGAATTCTCTACAAAAAACAAAATCACTTAAACTTTTACAGATTCCCAAACAGTGTCAGATTCAGAAACGCGGTTATTTTAAAACGGAACAGTTATGTGGAAAAAAAAAAGAAACAAATATTTGCGAAGCTTAATTTGATTAAAACCCTAACCAAAGAAAGAAACAAACGTTATTAGCTGGTCGAAAAATGCCAAAAAGAAACAAATGCTCGAGTGGCTTTTCAAGTAAGGTTTAAGACCATTAATTTTCATTTCCGCGATGAAAATAGCATTAATTATCCAAATACTGGCGACTGGTGCAATGCACTACAAATTGGCGAGATGTATGTATAACCCTACGAAAACAAAAGGCTTAATCAACTATACAACAAACACAACATACTTTCTGGGGGCTCCTCAATTTATCATTACAAAGACATCCCGCTGTTCGAAACGACTTGTTTCTTGCTGGGCCATTCTCCCGGCCATTATTCCTCCAACCCCTGAATAGCTTGGCTTTTTGAACACAATACCAGAGTAATGGTCGTAACGGCCTATGTTATCTCTATTGGCTTTAAGCCTTCCTTTTAAAATAAGGCTAATTAAAAGGCTTACGCTCATTTTTCAGAGCTCTGGAAAAATGGCTGACAAATCTCAGCCTTCCACGAAAGAAGATGGTGGCTGAAAAAAGAGAGCTCTGGTGTTGAAAAAAGTGTATAAACAATTAATAATTGTTCTTTGATTAATGGCAGGGCTTGAGGGCTTGCTTATGAAGAGCCAGCGCAGAAAATGGAGGAAGTTGAGCATTTAAAAGTTGCTGGATGGTGGTTCCCTGATCTCGGAGCCCTTTGATCGGAATTTGTTATCATAACCCCTCGTCTGCGCTCTTTTTAGCCTTTGTTTGTTTATTTAGAGAGATTTATTGACATTTCTGGCTGCTTTTTCTTTATTTATTCTAGGCAACTTATCATTGTTTGGAGTGCATATAGTTTAAAAATAGTTTGCAGCTTTAAGATGGCGTGAGTTCTTGGAATATTTTCTAAGTCTTGATTAAATTTAATCTGTCTTATTATTTTTTTTTTGTTGTTGTTGTTCTGTTTATTCGGGAGATATATTCAAAGAGTATTTTGTTTATTACTATTTTGTCGTTATTTTCAGACATTTGATAAAGCGTAAACATTGTTACTTTTTAATAATTTTGTTTATTTTAATTCTTTTTTATTTCGTATTTTCTAAAATAAAATTTTTTGGTAATGCTAAATTAAGCTGAATATTCTTCTTAAAACTTTTAATGCAATTTGATTCTGATAAAAATTATAGAAATAATTTTATCTACTTTTTTAAAATGTAAACTTAAAACTTTAGAGCAAATATTTTAAAACTAAATATACTTATAAAAATTTAAGAAAACGAAAGAGAAGAAGAAAATGAAGAAATAATGAAGAAAAAAGAGAGAAGGTGGACGTTCATGAGAAATGAAAAATCAACTGAGACTATCTTGATATGATTAAATAGAATAGACAAAGCAATTTGAAGTATTTCTATTTTAATTAGAAACAATTCTTATTTGAAGAAGATAAAAGTATTTAAATATCCAGTTTTATTTAAAGAAATATTATAATTTATTCACCTAAGCAGTGAATAATTTTTTTATAAAATTGCTAGAAATTCTGTAAAATGGGATTTCAAAATAAATAAATATTTTTTTTTTGTATTTAATCAAATGTCTAATCTTAGAAGTAGTTTAACTGTATAATTTCGAGAAAATATGCTTACAAATATGAAAAAGGGAAAAATATAATTGGTAACTTAAAGAACTACTTTACATGAGAACTAGGAATCGAATTCGTTTGTAATTTAAACTTTATTTGATTTCTTATTAAATTGATGTAATTCTCTTACACATGAATAAGCTAGACTCTAAAATCTGTGAATTATTAATCAAACAAAAAAATATATGTATCGTTTCTAAGGTTGAAAGTTAAAAATGATTTTAAATATAAAGAAAAATTTAATTGGGAAAACAATTAACTGATATTTATAATTTATTTTCATATGTTTCTAAGTTTCTAGCATAATTTACTAAAAACAATAAATTAAATTAATATTTAAAAAATAATATAAGAGGCTATTTATATGTATCTGCAAGCACAAAAGTATTTCGTTTGCTTTATTATTGGATTTAAATCAGTAGCACAGCGCGTTCATGGATGTTTAAGTTTATTTCAATAAACATTCTAATTTTCGGAGGACAATATTATTCCAAATGCGGCGATTATAATAGCTCATAGTGATATTTCTAGAATTTTCTTTAATAGCAGAGATTTGTGTGCTTAAAATTTTGGCTCATCAGAACACACATTTTTATCATTCACTTTACTGTTCTTTTAAATTCAAGTCGAAAACTTTTATAAATATTATCGATTGTTTATGACAATTATTTGTTAAAAATATTTTCAATACATAATTGCTTCATATATTTCGTCGTTTTGTAAATGTCTGGAAAAACCGAAAGCCCATTGAAAAAATGAATAGATAAATCAAACTGAGTAAGGTACCTACCATATGCATACTACAAAGAAACAAGCAGATGACTAGAATACACGCATGCACGCACATACTGAATTTACAAAATTCATGGGATAATAATATGCAAATATACAGATAGCAATACTATCTCGTACACAATGTGTAAATGGATAATTTAATGGCAGGACTTTCATTTGTATTCAAATGATTCATGTGAAAAAGGTCTCTGACGTGATTATGGCTGCACAATCGGAGTGAACACACTTTGAAAGTGGGAACTCGAGATAAACTCATGGGTCATTTCATTTCGGAAATTGTTACAGAATTAAACATTCTGAGATCCACAGTATCAAAAGTGTGCCGAGAATATATCTAATTTCAGACATCAATGGACAAAGTAGTGACCGACCGCCTGCATTTATTGACCAAGACCAGCGACGTGTGAGTAGAATTGTCTGTGTTAACAAACAAGCAACACTAAGCGAAATAACTACAGGGATCAATGTGGGATATATGACATATGTGTCTGTTAGGGCAATGCAACGAAACTTGGCTTTAACGGGATATGGCAATTCAAATGATCAATTCAAAAGCCTTTAATTATAGCATCACTTGCAGAGTTTCTCCTGGGCTTGTAACCATATCGGCTGGCTCGACATGATTGGAGAACCATGGCTTGGTCAGATGAGTCACAATTTCAGTTGGTAAGACCTAATGTTAGGGTTGGACTATGGCGCAGACCCTACGATGCCTAGGACTCAAATTGTCAAGAAGGCACTGTGCAAGCTGGTGGTGATTCTATAATAGTGAGTGCTGTTATAGATGGAATGGACTGAGTTTTCTGCTCCAACTGAGTGGTTCATTGACCTAAAATGATTATTTTCAGCTATTTGGAGACCAAATGCCTCCATGGAATTCATGTACTTAAACAACGAATGAATTTTAATGGATAACAATGCGCCATGTCACCGGACCACAACTGTTTGCGAGTGGTTTGAAGAACATTCTGGGCGATTTAAGTAAATGTTTTGGCCACCTAGATCGCCCGGAATATCGAATATTTATGAGGTTATCGAATTACGAATGAGGTTATTCGAATTAGATTATCGAATACGGTAATCTAGACGTTAATATGTGCACAAAATCCTGCATCGGCAACACTTCTGTAATTATAGGCGTCTATGGAGGCAACTTGGTCAGTATTTCTGCAGGGAACTTCCAATGATTTGTTTTCATGCCTCGTGGAGTTTCTGCACTTCGCCGGATAAAGGAGGTCCGATGTGTTGTGAGGAGTTGTCACCAAAGTGTATGGGGTGCCTCGAAAGAGTAAGCCAAGTGATCTTTCCCTAATTTTTGCCTAACTAGATATACACTTTCAATTACAAACTTTCATTAAATAAGATGGAAATTTTATGAAAACGCTTTGGTTTCGGTGTGAAATTAAAAACAAAAAAAAATTTTTTTAATTATATGGTCTACGTATTGCAAAAAATATAAACGTGTAACATATATTTTCAACAGTTATCTATACTGAAATAAAATATAACATTTCTATCTATAAACTCTGTTGAGAGTCACTTAATTTTTAATTTAGAATCGCATATCGGAAAGTTAAATGGAAACATTTATTTTGAAATACATATTAATTCAATATTTAAAGTCATAAACAAATGTTTGCCAAATAGCACATCCTTTCATTCTCTTTACTTATGAAAAGTTTATACTCACACATATTGTTGGTAGTTACACTTCGACTTAATAAAGAAAATAAACTTGTGAAACTGAACATCTGATGTGTCTCAGAAAAGTTGCAAAAATTCCAAACAAGAAGAAATTTTTTGCTCGAAGTTTTATGCGTGATATCAAGTTTTCTTAAAAATGACTTAACAAAACAAAGAAGAACATCTAAATTTGTTCTAAACAATTGCAATGTAGTTGCATAAGTAGGCAAATATTGTAAAAAACGCAATTTTGTATAGGTAATGAAAATATTATTTTTAAAATAATTTTATAAACACTTCAATTAATGCATTATTTAGTCAATTTTTGAAATTTAATAAGAGGTAATAATTACATGATTTTTTTAATCAAGTCTTTCAATAACTTATTATGATAGGAGTATTATCCCTGAAATATTCAATGAAAAACTTGTTCAGACATCTGTCAGAGGTATTTAAAATTTGATCAAAGTCAATGAGTTTGCCTTCTCAAATTTTGTACAAACAGGAATCAAGTATTGTTTATGCAAAATGGATATAAGAAAAATAGTTTACCATTTGATATTTTTAAAACATTAAGATTAAATGCAAAATTATTTTTTAACTTTTTAAATCAACCTCTACATATTTCAAAGTTTATTCGTGCAGTTGGCTTAGATTAAACTTTGTAACTGGAAATATACTTTTAAATGCAATTTCTCGGTTCTTTTTAATTAAATAAACTATATATATTAAATATGATCATTTAGTTGAAAAGCTATTAAATTTTATTATCTGTTGATAATAATACTCCCAATCGGAGACGTTTGACTATTAGAAAGGAATAGTTACAGCAACTCTCCGCCCAAACGTGTTTAGAATTATAATAAAAAGATATTATAAAACCAACAGCAGTTTTGAAAGGAACAACATTTGGGTACAGATAGGGATTGCTATACCGGTATACCGGGATACCGAATACCGGTATTTGAGCCATTTGTACAATTTTATAATACCGGTATTCACAAGTTTAAATACAGTTTTTTCGGTATTTACAAGAAATTTTTAAAATTGTCTCCACTATATGTTCAGGAATCGCAAACATAGCAAAATAGTATACGTTTTTGTTTTTATGTCTCTCCAGCGGGCGAAATTAATTAGACTGTGATTTTTGAACGATTTTTGAAAACTGAGAAATTTAATCCAAAGAGCAATAATCAAAAATCTGCAAATTAATTTTTCAGGAAATGAATTCGACATAATATCCAGAACTGTATCAGCTCTACTTCCAATAAAACTGGCTGTTGAGGCATTATATCGGAGAGATTTTAATTTATTAACAGCTAATGCAACAATAAATCTTGTGTTGCAGTCACTGAAAGAACAACACATTTCACTATCTGAAGAATTATATATTACATTGAAAATAGCACAGAAGAAAGGCATAGAGAAATATAAAATGTCTAACGGTATTTACATAATTATAAAGATTTTAAAAATGAAAATGAAAAAGAAGAAAAGAGACTAACCAATTCAAATCTGATCAAGTTTCTAGTATATTTTCTTAAAATTTTTTATCCACAAACTTATCCACATTCAGAAGAATTCGGTTCAGTTATCGAAGATTATGATGACACTAATGTCGATAGTGAAAAGGAATTGTCTCTTGAACAAAAATTAAAATTAGCGATAAATAAAAAAAAATCAACAACTAAAATACAATACAGAAATCAGCTATATCCAAAACCATCCGAAGAGAAATCGATTTATTTGAAGATGAGGGATTTAGAGGTAAATACTTGGAAAGAGTATATTGCGCATTGCTAACAATACCACCAACTACCGTAGATGCCGAAAGAGCGTTTTCGACAGCTGTTAATTTTTGAACAAAATTACATTCCAGGCCTAATGACAGTACAATTAATGCATTATGTTTAAGATCACATTTCAAAAATTTGTAATAGTACCACAGACTGAATAGTGATATTTACGCTTTTTTGTGATCGAAATAAATAAGATGTTTCTTTACTTTTTTTGTGATTCCTTATATACTGTTATAATTTATAAGTTACAAATTATTTTTTGTGATATTTACACTCTCTAATAAAACTAGCAAATAAAACAAAGAAACACCTGTGTTTTCTTTCTTTTTCTAAAATTTCTACTACCGGTATTAAAACCGGTATCCCGGTATTATGATCTAAAAAATACCGGATACCGGTATTGAACTTTTGGTCCGATATTGCAATCTCTAGGTACAGAGTATACAGAAAAATCAATTTTGTGGCCTTCCTAACTATTCAGTGGTAAGGCATTGACATTGAGGGAAAAAAATATATGCTGCAAAATCTTATAATTTTTTTAAAAAAATTTCTTTGCTTCTGGAAAAATAATTTTAAAACTTGATTTGAATAAATAATTTAACTATTAATTCTAATCTAGGTAATTCACAAATGATTAAAGTAAAAGACTAACAGGGTGATACACAGATTAAATTTTAAATTAACTTCTAAATATTTGATATCGAGTATCGAGTAAAAAAATCAAAAGATTATGCTGAAAATGTATTATGATTGTAGTGAAATTAGTTTATTTAAGATCTAAATTGAATAAAAAATTAAATGATTAATTCAAATATAGGTAACTCACAAATGAATAAAGCAGAAAACCTGCAGCTAGAAACGCCGATCAAAACTTAAATTAACTTATATCTACAAAGTTATTTCTCAACAATAAACAGAATAAATTAATCAAATTATTTGACCTGTTGAATCTATTATTTATTAAAGCTTATTACTTATTTAAAAAAAATATTCTCGTACTTAATTTAGTATCCGATGAGCCTGTCCTCAATATGTTTGCTTAACAAACACGAAGTCTTGATAGACCTCATAAGGTCACTGATGTGTTCTAAATCACGTGATGTCATAAAGCCCCATTCTTGACGGAAAAACTGTCGTTATGTAAACACAGACAAAGCCAATAATGTCGGCTCAGCTCATGAAAGATTGCTCTGGAGTTTTTTTTTCTTTGTTGTTAATATCTCCCCCAAGTCTTTCTTACGAAGCAAATTCAGCCTCTTTTGACTTAGAAACTCTTTGACATATTCCTTTTGCTTTTTTCAGAAATGTTTGGTCTATTCAATGCATTTTCTGGGGAAAATGGATAATTGGTATTGCTGTATGTTATCCCTATAAATAACGTATATTTTTGTAAGATGGTCAAATAATTCAAAGATGTTTCGGATAATTACGATGTGATTAAATAAATTCTGTGACTAAAGGATTCATCAAAAATCAATAAATTAAAATGAAGTATTCCTTGATGATTTCTCTCAATACTTTCTTGCATATGAAGTATAGAGAAAATATTGTAATCGCTAAAATTTCTTCATATTATGTCTGTTTATCTATTAACTTGAAAAATATTTTAGCCGGACCAATCAAATTTGCTGTGTGGATTTATGACCAAAGTGTTAGATACATATAAAAAGTTTGAAGGAAATGTATTATACATTTAACGGCTACAAGTGAGCTCCCAAACTACAAAACAAAAGAATTATATAGATAAAATTTAGTATACAATTTTAGTATATAACATACAAACTCCTATCCAATTTTGAATGAACTTCATTTATGGGAAGTCTACATTTATATTACGTGAGCTCCGAAACTACAAAACAAAAGAATTATATAGATAAAATTTAGTATACAATTTTAGTATATAACATACAAACTCCTATCCAATTTAGAATGAACTTCATTTATGGGAAGTCTACATTTATATTACGTGAGCTCCGAAACTACAAAACAAAAGAATTATATAGATAAAATTTAGTATACAATTTTAGTATATAACATACAAACTCCTATCCAATTTTGAATGAACTTCATTTATGGGAAGTCTACATGTATATTACGTGAGCTCCCAAACTACAAAACAAAAGAATTATATAGATAAAATTTAGTATACAGTTTTAGTATATAACATACAAACTCCTATCCAATTTTGAATGAACTTCATTTATGGGAAGTCTACATTTATATTACGTGAGCTCCGAAACTACAAAACAAAAGAATTATATAGATAAAATTTAGTATACAATTTTAGTATATAACATACAAACTCCTATCCAATTTTGAATGAACTTCATTTATGGGAAGTCTACATTTATATTACGTGAGCTCCGAAACTACAAAACAAAAGAATTATATAGATAAAATTTAGTATACAATTTTAGTATATAACATACAAACTCCTATCCAATTTTGAATGAACTTCATTTATGGGAAGTCTACATTTATATTACGTGAGCTCCGAAACTACAAAACAAAAGAATTATATAGATAAAATTTAGTATATAATTTTAGTATATAACATACAAACTCCTATCCAATTTTGAAGGAACTTCATTTATGGGAAGTCTACATGTATATTACGTGAGCTCCGAAACTACAAAACAAAAGAATTATATAGATAAAATTTAGTATACAATTTTAGTATATAACATACAAACTCCTATCCAATTTTGAATGAACTTCATTTATTGGAAGTCTACATTTATATTACGTGAGCTCCGAAACTACAAAACAAAAGAATTATATAGATAAAATTTAGTATACAATTTTAGTATATAACATACAAACTCCTATCCAATTTTGAATGAACTTCATTTATGGGAAGTCTACATGTATATTACGTGAGCTCCCAAACTACAAAACAAAAGAATTATATAGATAAAATTTAGTATACAATTTTAGTATATAACATACAAACTCCTATCCAATTTTGAATGAACTTCATTTATGGGAAGTCTACATGTATATTACGTGAGCTCCCAAACTACAAAACAAAAGAATTATATAGATAAAATTTAGTATACAATTTTAGTATATAACATACAAACTCCTATCCAATTTTGAAATGAACTTCATTTATGGGAAGTCTACATTTATATTACGTGAGCTCCGAAACTACAAAACAAAAGAATTATATAGATAAAATTTAGTATACAATTTTAGTATATAACATACAAACTCCTATCCAATTTTGAATGAACTTCATTTATGGGAAGTCTACATTTATATTACGTGAGCTCCGAAACTACAAAACAAAAGAATTATATAGATAAAATTTAGTATACAATTTTAGTATATAACATACAAACTCCTATCCAATTTTGAATGAACTTCATTTATGGGAAGTCTACATTTATATTACGTGAGCTCCGAAACTACAAAACAAAAGAATTATATAGATAAAATTTAGTATACAATTTTAGTATATAACATACAAACTCCTATCCAATTTTGAATGAACTTCATTTATGGGAAGTCTACATGTATATTACGTGAGCTCCGAAACTACAAAACAAAAGAATTATATAGATAAAATTTAGTATACAATTTTAGTATATAACATACAAACTCCTATCCAATTTTGAATGAACTTCATTTATTGGAAGTCTACATTTATATTACGTGAGCTCCGAAACTACAAAACAAAAGAATTATATAGATAAAATTTAGTATACAATTTTAGTATATAACATACAAACTCCTATCCAATTTTGAATGAACTTCATTTATGGGATGTCTACATGTATATTACGTGATCTCCCAAACTACAAAACAAAAGAATTATATAGATAAAATTTAGTATACAATTTTAGTATATAACATACAAACTCCTATCCAATTTTGAATGAACTTCATTTATGGGAAGTCTACATTTATATTACGTGAGCTCCGAAACTACAAAACAAAAGAATTATATAGATAAAATTTAGTATACAATTTTAGTATATAACATACAAACTCCTATCCAATTTTGAATGAACTTCATTTATGGGAAGTCTACATGTATATTACGTGAGCTCCCAAACTACAAAACAAAAGAATTATATAGATAAAATTTAGTATACAATTTTAGTATATAACATACAAACTCCTATCCAATTTAGAATGAACTTCATTTATGGGAAGTCTACATTTATATTACGTGAGCTCCGAAACTACAAAACAAAAGAATTATATAGATAAAATTTAGTATACAATTTTAGTATATAACATACAAACTCCTATCCAATTTCGAATGAACTTCATTTATGGGAAGTCTACATGTATATTACGTGAGCTCCCAAACTACAAAACAAAAGAATTATATAGATAAAATTTAGTATACAATTTTAGTATATAACATACAAACTCCTATCCAATTTTGAATGAACTTCATTTATGGGAAGTCTACATTTATATTACGTGAGCTCCAAAACTACAAAACAAAAGAATTATATAGATAAAATTTAGTATACAATTTTAGTATATAACATACAAACTCCTATCCAATTTTGAATGAACTTCATTTATGGGAAGTCTACATGTATATTACGTGAGCTCCCAAACTACAAAACAAAAGAATTATATAGATAAAATTTAGTATACAATTTTAGTATAAAACATACAAACTCCTATCCAATTTTGAATGAACTTCATTTATGGGAAGTCTACATTTATATTACGTGAGCTCCGAAACTACAAAACAAAAGAATTATATAGATAAAATTTAGTATACAATTTTAGTATATAACATACAAACTCCTATCCAATTTTGAATGAACTTCATTTATGGGAAGTCTACATGTATATTACAAGTGAGCTCCCAAACTACAAAACAAAAGAATTATATAGATAAAATTTAGTATACAATTTTAGTATATAACATACAAACTCCTATCAAATTTGAGTGAACTTCATTTATGAGAAGTCTACATTTATATTACAAGTGAGCTTGCTAACTAAAAAACAAAAGAATTGCATCGATAAAATTTAGTATACAACTTTACTGTCTAAAATATAGAGTCTTATCAAATTTAGAACCAAATTTGCTAAAGATATGATCGTCTGTCTTTCTGTACCTTCACGTGCCTGTAAACGCAGTAACTCATAAATACAATGACTCAAAAAATGAAATAAAATTCGAATGCCATCTTGCGACTAGATGTTTCATCAAAATACATTTTCCCACAATATATTCATTAAAAATGACAGATTCGCATCAATGATCTATATTTAGTAACTATTGCTCGTCAAAATCATGCAAGACATTCGTACTTACCGAAGTTCCATAATTTTGTGCGAAGGGAACTTTATTGGATTGTATGCATGAAAGTTCCAGAGAGACCACCCCTGTTGCCCTTTTTAATTATTGATTCATTCAACGAATCTTCAAAACTGTTCATGGACGTTTCATTTACTGTATGTTAAGATATTTTATAAAATTGAATATATTTTAGATAATAATTTAAAAAGGTTTTCGAAGTTGTGAGGCAATTGATGTTATAATTATATATTTGACAAGCTACACGAAATCGAAAGCAGAAGAAAGATTAATAAATTCAAATATATATTGAGTTCCTATATCTTATTTATATTTTCAACAGTCTAAATAGCTATATGTAAAAGATTTTCCTATACAAAATTACATTTACATGCAGAATGTGTTCAATTACATTACACGTACTAAGCAAATAATTGAATTTATCGAAAAAACTTATTCAATAAAACTTTGAGTAAAACGGGCAAAAGCTTTGATCGCTTATTTCGGTAAAAATAATCTTGCATAAAAATATAAAAAGGATAAAATGATATTAAAAGTGTCTTTTTTCTGTGAAGAAAAATATTACTGCGAATATAAATATGAAATAAATAGCTGTAATATAAAATGTATTGGATTTTTTCTTGCTTTGCTTACACAGTTTTAAAAATAGAAAGAGGTTTCACATTTACTGAATGTCACGAAATTTACAAGGAACTGCATTAAGTTGAAAATCTTTGATTACAGATTTTTTTATAACCAGTTCTTTATCTCTGGAATAAATATTTAATAACCTCAGGCTTTGAGCCAACAGATATACCATCCAAAAAATGTCAGATATACGAGATTATTAATGAATAAAATTTGGATAAGTATTCTTATTTTCCTGGATCTGACATCTTGAATAAATTAATAAGTTATTGCTATTTCAACTGTTCTGTAATTTAAAATTAGCTGAAATGCCTACCCAATTAATTTCTCCTACACTTAAATAATTTATCTCAATTAGTGTTTAGATTCATTGCATAGCGAATATAATCGGACATGTAGCACCTCTTTTTCCCCTTGAGCAAAGAGCGTCTCCTTGTGGCGTTTACAGACAAGCAGTTGAACGGGAGACCTGCATCTTGAGGTCGACATTTTTCCCTATGCGCAACCCTTGCGTTAACGCCGACTGCTTTCGGCTGGAACCGGTGGAATCCCTCCACCATACTGTATTCTTTAACCTAATTGTCTATGTGTGTTTGTAAATTTTGTAGTGTAGCTGTGTTTGTGTAGATTAAAATATGATATTTAAAACCGGCCAGTTCATTAGAAAATCACAACACACTCACTGTAGACATAAATTTTATGACTCCTTTCTTTGACACTTTAAAACTTTAAGTTTAATACTTGCATGTGATTTTCTTGCCAAGATAAAAAAATTTATATTTCATTTCCCTAGCGTCCAACGTTTTTGAGTTATTGCATCGGCATGAATATGAACCAATAGTTAGTCAGATATGGTTGAAAATTTGAAGTTAATAAGCAATTAAGGTATAAAGACTATGCAAAAACTTTTTTTTTAATTATTCTGGTTTTAATTATTATCTCTATCAGTAAAATAATAATAAACAAAGAATACACTTTTTTTTACACGAGAAAATCCAAACTTCGAGATAAATTATATCAAGAAGTCGAATGATTTGATGGTTGCAATAGCTATTCTTCAGATGTTTCGTAATCTAGAAATAGATAAAATGTTGTGTGCCACAAGGATTAATAAAAGTTAAATGGGTTTCTTTTTAGAGTCTAATTAGGATTTGATTTACATGTTTTTAATTTACATTACATTTGCAATCTAGAATTTAATTAAAAGAGCCAATTCCTTACCTATTTTATCATCATTAATAAATGGATTTTAAAAATTAGCAATGTGGTAATAATAAGCATGTTGATTGAATAAGCTAGTCGAGATTTAATTCATAAATAAGCTAGTAAGATTAATGTCATAGTAGAGATTTAACAGTTTGAAAACATCTGAGAACATACGAAACAGAGAAATACTCATGCGTGCGTGATGAATATTGTATGCGTTATTTTTAGTTAATTTTGTTGGTTATATTTTTTTTATTTTTAGTTAATATAGCTCTTATTTTGAAGAAAAAAAAAGTACACGACATAGGAAGAGGTATCAGGTAGTTACATTTTAATAATATGTGCAGTTTTGAATATTTCCACAGAAATTTACTGCATTGAAAACATTAGCAAATCAGAAGAGGATATCAATATATTCATGATAAATTATAGATGATAGTCAGTCTATATATTCGTGAAAAGTTAAAATTTTTAAAAAGTGGTTATTTATCAGTAATTTTCAATTTAAAAAAAAAGGAAATTGTAAATAGTTTGCGAGTTGCAGAAATCGAAGTTATTCAATAATATTTTCCCCTTAGATGTTGCTCACAAATTCTGTGAAACATAACAAATACCTTAATGAATATTTCAATTCTAGTCATAAAAATCATTGTTTTCTTAAATAGAAAAAATAATTTTATCTAAATTGTGCTATTTTTATGAAGATAATCTTTTACCCTGATTCATTGCAATTCTTAGTCTTTGAGTTGCTATTTACAACATTTAATCAAATGTTTTATCATTATTTAAATATTAATCATAATTTAAGGGTCAAGTTCAGATTTAAGATTCTTTTAAGAATCCTTTTTGCTACAGTGTAATTTTTTGAAAACTATGACATTTAAAAATTGGTAGTATCCACTTTATATTCTCAATTTTATTGAAAACAAAGAACTTTAATGCTCGATTTGTTGTAATATTTTCCATAAAATTATGTATATACTGAATCAAATCAGGTATAAAAATATTTTCATTCGAAACTAAGCCGGATTTATCAGCTAATATTTATGCAGTGGAAACATTTAATTTCTGTTGAAATTAAATAGAATTTTCTAATTTTGCCCAAAAGAGAAGTATTTTTCTTTGCATTGTTAAGAGAAACATTCCAATTCAATCTCTAAGGCTACGTTGTTATTCTTACTTAAACGAGGAGCAACAAATTACAGATATTTCGTTCCATGGAAGCGAGAAGGAAAACAGATTTCGTTAATTGTTTTCAATTCGAATCTTGCTGATTAGCTCGCTCGAGAATTTGAGTATTTTATCTTAAAATGGCCTTCTCACCATGCAATTACGAAATAACGAGTTTATTCCATTACGAACGAAGCTTGATTTTTTTCCCTTAAAATTCAATTTTCTCTGTCAAGAAAGCTAAAGACATTTCAGAATTTTTTCTTCTTCTTTTGTCTCAGATTTTTTTTTTTTTTTTCATTTAGTTTGAAACTCCGGAAAGTTTTAGAAGAAAAACAGCACCCAAGAAAGACAGCTCGTTACTACAATGCTAAATATACGGGTTTTGTTAACAAGCTTTTCTCGGGCGAAAATTGTTCTTTCTTTTTTGTACTCACGAGAAGCTTTTTCATTATTTCTCATAAGAAGAACGATTTTTCTTCTCATAAATGATTCAGCTTGCTGTGAAGAGCGTGCGATACAATACAAAATCGTTTGAAGTTTGCTTAAAATTGTCATTAAAGGAAATATACGACTTTTCTTTTTTGTTTAGTATCCATCATATGAAAGAATATCTCTCCTATATTTATGAAAAACATATGCTTCTTAGAACTAAAGTTTTGCGCTTAAACTTTTTCACCTTCATGAAATATATTTCATAGAATAAATATAATATTGGCTTTTTCATTTCAAGAAATTAAATAAATAATAGTATTGAAAAGTTACTTTTGAAGCATAGCACTGCATTCAGTTAACTTATGAAGTCTATAATTCTGATTCGCATGAGAATTCCTATAAATATTTTTTATGGAATTTATTACTTTAAGATGAAAAAAATATTCAGCATGCTTATTTGTTAACAAAAAAACTGTTAAAACCTCTGGGCCTATAACCAAACTTCAGTAAAGCAAGCAATGAAATTTTTGTGTCAAGAAGGCATAAAGATGAAAGCAGTTTCTTAAAAAAATGACTTTTATTAAAAATCAAGAATAAAGTCAATGTGCTCGTAACTGGAGCAAACAAAAAAATGAGTTGAATAATAAAAACTTAAATCAACATTACCAGACCTCAGATTCGAACCGTCTAAAGTAACTAATCGGCATAGTTAAAATGTTGAAGCAACATACAGTTGCATAGCCAAAAAAAGGCGACGCTCACTCTCTTAGAGCTAAAAACATTTCCAATATTCCCTATCCTTCTCTTCTCTCTAGAAATCACGACACGAGCCGAAATTAAAATAGTCGCTCGCTTTGCATTTCGATTGCTGCCAACAACAAAACACGAAACTCACAAAAAGGTCGGGTTCGAATCATCGGTTTGTTTACTTTCATTGAGATCATGGAACGGGATTGGAAAGACAACACAAGGACCGTAAAATTCGGATCCGAAAATAACTTTCGCATAGTTCTTTAAATGTCTAACAAAAACTAAATTTATTCAACTTAAAAATACTTTCGATTGCTTATAATATTTTAGATTGCGTTGGTTGCTTTTTTTATACATATCCCTATGTCTATTTCTTTATGTTTTTCAAACTACAGTATACTCCCAAGTATCCGGTTCACAAGTATCCAAGTATCCGATTTTTACTCTTAGGATTATCTTTTCATATCTGTGCATCATTTATCAGTAAAAATATAAAACCATTTTGATTCAATTATCTTAAGAATTGGGCCTACGATTTAAGTTAATGTTTTGTTTATGTTTCCTGCATTTAAGTTACGTATTACAGAGTTTATGTTAAAATGTGAGCATTTGAAATCCTTTAAATTATTTTTTCTTTAATAAATTTTTGAAACATGCAGTGCAGTTTATAAACATATATAAATTATCAGCACAGAGCCTGCTATTTTAACTCGACAATTTACCGGCAACGACTTCTATGAATCTTCGTGCCACGGCTACGTTCACATTCTATGTGGTTTGAGATAAATGGAGGGCTTAGTACTCAGTAAGAAAATAGATATTATTATAGCACTCAGTTTTGGTATAAAAAGCCTATCTGGCGTTTTTGTTTCTTATATATTTTCTTATATAATCTTTTCTATATATATATATAATGCATATACTTTAAAAAAAAGTATGGATAATTGCTTATCCAAAGATATGAAGTTATCATATACCATCTCTTCAAAAGTTATCTCACAAGTGATAGCATTATACCACTTGGCCTATCTTCAAACTTATTTTTGCCCATCTCTTAGCCCACTCTCAAAATTATTTTTCAGTTATTTGCAATATATTTTAGTTTATAATTCGTTATCTGCTTAAAAGAATAAACATTCTTGTAGGAATAATATAATAATAATTATTTACTATGATTTTTTAATCACATAATTCATTATTATCCTACGTCGTAAATGCATAATACTTTATAATCCACTAACTAATACGTCTTCTTTATTTTAGTAATCCTTTGTTTCATATCCATTGTTTTGTAGAAGTTTTTTAATAGAGTTATGCATAACAATTCCTTTCACACTTATATAATCCTATATCCGCAGTAAATAATACGGTGGGGGGGGGATTAGGGATTATAATGAAGAGTCCACTTTAAAAAAAAAAAAAACCTTTACAATGTCAGAAATATAAGCAAGAAGTGTTTTTTTTTAAATATTTTCTTAACTTTCTTCTGTTTTATATATGTAGAGCAAATTAACTTCGACATCACCATTGCTATTCTCGTATGCTTGTAGATTCAGTTTTCAATTTACTTTGTTTGTTAAACTGCAATTATCACAATTTCTCTCAAAAATATAACCGATTGTTCACAACTAAATTTAATAATATTAAAAAAAAATTATATGCTTTTAAAGCAATCCCCTAAGGTGCACTTCAAAATTAGGAAAGAGGAGCTTTCGACATGGTGGTTGGTTCTCGCTTCCCTGCTATGTACATACATGGTGTGGGTTGGCTATCCACTACTGATAATGGAAATTGTCTCCTACGGGAATGGCTGTGCCATTACCGGTGATGCCCCTTAAAATGCAGCCAAAATCCTCGCCAGTGCTATCGCTGTGCTTCAATAATTCAGATTTCTCTTTCGGGGAGGGGGGGGGTAGCCTTCTGTGGTATGCTTTTAACAAACTTACAAATGTAGTAATGCAGCATATAATAGCTTTTCAGTTAATTAAAAGTAGTATTATAATTCAGATAAGTACTTTCCGCAAATATTTGCTGAAATTCTTCAGTATTATTAGCCTTTAATCATCGAAGCTAAAATTAATTAAAACTACAGAAATTGTATCTTACATGATTTTATTCTAAAGGAGGAAAACGATGAATATGTCGAAACGCAGAATTCCCGAAAAGTTTATATTCTTAGGGTTGAGCTTTTAAAATCCAAATATTTCAGACAGCAATAAAGCATCTTAAACGAAAGAAAATGAAAATGATTAATATCTTAAATATTCCTGCGGATATAACTATTCTTGAATATTTTCCGTTTATTTCGTTAGTAAAAATTAGCAAACCAATGGAATTAGAGGAAAGCATTAGAAAATTCAATCCTTTTAAATATTTTCAAAGGAATTGTATTTCAATATATATTTGTTCAATAGAATTTCTTGAAACTTTTTCATAATTCACTAGAAATCAGATACAAATTTCGTTCTGAAAATATGTACTTTTTGCAGAATATATCCATAACCATCAGGAGATTTCAATTATTTTCTCACAAATATTATAGTAATGACTGTTTATTTCATTTGCTAAATAATAAACTTTTCTATGCCATTAATTATACGGAAAATCATTAAATATTTTCATAAATTTTAATGGCATGTTGAATTTATTGAAATTTTTGGAGTCGACTCAAATGACACGTCTTTAAAAGATTTTAATTATACACATTCGTGTTCTTAAAATAGGATTATAAATTAATGATATATGCTTTTCGCCGATAATGGAAGTTATTTCCAATTTTTCTTATTGTTTTTAGCTCGTGGGCGGAAAGTTGGATGTATTTGATCATCATATTTCTCCTTTGATCATATTTTAAGAATATTCGAAATGATTTTATTTTAAAATCTGATTCAAATAGGATCTATTTCATCCTAATGACTTATTATACTTTAATATAATATACTGGCATGGCGTCTAACTGTAAAATCATTAGATAAAAATGTAAAAACACAAATGTACTGTGGTGATTTGGCGATGCGCGAGGATAGAACCTGAGACCTTGTGGTTCGCAGTCCAGTAACATAACCATGATACAAAAGCAATTGCTCGGGTAGCGGAGTTGTTAACTGGCTTATATGCAATTCACTACAGACTCTCCCTCCAGTGAGTTGGAGGTGAAACGAACGATATGGATGTTGAGTGGCGATGAGCTGTGATTCTAATGCACCTGTACCCATTTCAGCAGCACCAAGCGTTACAGCGAGCGTGAGTGGGTGCTAATGTTGTTGCTGCGTAAAGTGTCTGACGACTTTAGTTTGCTGTGGGTAGATGGCGCCACAACAGCTATACGAAGGTTGAAAGTTCACCGTCCGAGGTCACCAATGTGGCGAATTGAGATGCGCGAGGATAGAACCTGGGACCTTGTAGTTCGCAGTTCAATAACATAACCACGATACAAAAGCAATTGCTCGGGTAGCGTAGTTGTTAACTGGCTTATATGCTATTCACTACAGTACTAATGATTTTTATTAAATTATAAATCTAAATTAATTTGATTGATAGGAAGCTATTTTTTATTGTTGTGGTTTAAACGTACATTCCTGAAAAAATAAAATTAATTTCAAAAAGATGGTAACAATATTAATCTCAAATAGCTGGCGATTAGATAATAGTTGATAACCACATTCTGTGAAAAAATGGGTTTATTACATTTATTTGTACTATTTTAAAATAATCAATTCAAAACATTCATAAAAATAAATTCAAATTTGAACAATCTTTACCGATTTCAAGATTGTTGAAACGTTTATTGCTTTGGACATTTACTCATATATTTGAAAATTGTTTATGCATTTTGTTAAAAATATACTGTAGAAACTTCCTGTCATATAACATGCAATCCAGTCATATTGTTGTGGAAATTCGTTGAATGGGTTGTATATGTAGTAATAAATCGAAGATAGGAAAATGATATTTTATTCCACAAAGCAACACAAACCACAGGTAGCAAACAAGCAGATGAGATGCAAAGGTTAGAATGCACAGGTTTAAGAACAGCACTTATAAATATTAACATCGGAACCAGGATGCAAGCCACGAAAAAAAAAAAAATCAAACTAACTCCAAACGTCTATGAAGAATTTTCTAGATGGATCTACAGATCTCGGTTTCTAATATGAATAATGACATATTTACAATTTTAAGATTTTTGTCACCTAAATCACTAAATTCAACTCCAAAATTGGGTTTACTAACCAAACTTTCAATAAGGATGTCTATAAATCTTTCTTTATGACTATACAAATAAAAATTTGAAATTTGAATTAAATAACTTTAAAATGAATTAATTTGAATTAAAAAGCTTTAAATTGTTCTTAATGCTGACCAATTAAAAAATGGAAAGATTCTGATTTTGAAAAAAAATCTATCAATAAAATCTTCTGATTGTTTATACAATACTTTTTTTATTTCAAATTAGAAAACATTGTTTTCTTTATTTTCGTTGTATCTGCATTTGGCGACCAGTTTGGAGAAATTATCGATTTTGTTTACTTTCAATGAAATCTCTTATGCATGATTTAAATATTCAAGATTCGTTCATAAAATATTTTTATGCTTCATATTGTGAGCGATATCAAAATTGTACACTCTATGTTTCTTGTGTATGCGAAATATCGTAATAGCATCATAGTGTTATTAAAATCCTAACTGTTCCGTTTATCTATAATCTAACATTCACAGTACTGTAATGTCACTTATCATTCTTCATGTAAAATATACAACATTAAGCAAAATATTTGTCCTCTTTCTTTAGGGATAGAGGAAAATTAAGCGAATAAATAATGCTTTTTTGTCATTAAAGAACTTATTTGATGCAAAAAATATTATGTAACACAATTTAAAGAAATTGCACAATTTGTAGAATTTTGCATAAATGCCATTTATTTTCAAAAACGCTAGCAAAATAAAAATGGATTATAAATTAAATCCATTTAATTCAACTGAATCTGCTGCATTTAAACTAAAACTTCAAACGAAAGATTCTCTGGAACTTTATTATTTAAATTTTATGCTTTACCATAGTACTTTTTATATATAACTCTGTTTTAATATATTTTCTTACATATCCAATAAAATTTTTATTTTTTTATTTACTTATGGCCGTATTGTACAGAAAGAAATTATTTAAATTATAAGATAATGAGAATAAGTGTTTTGAATTATCTACACATTTTAGTCACGAAAGCATATTTCTGGAGATACATTCCATGCGTTTGAGCAGTTGTAAGTAAATGATTACAAAAACTTAAAAACAAAGCAAGCCATTCTGTTGAAACTTATTTTTTTTGATTTTTGCACAAAAATTGCTCAATAAAACTCATGTCAAATTTGAACTAACTCAGTCGAAAACAATCTGCCTATTTATCAGTCTCATCTCCAATTTTAAATATTATTTCTTATTATTATCCTAGACTTCTATCTAGAGACTATCCTATCATTATTATCCTTTCTTATTATTATCCTTATTATTATCTTATCCTTATCCTTATTATTTTTATTATTATCTTTATCGTAATATTATCCTTATCATTTCTTATTATTATCCTTATCGTAATATTATCCTTATTATTTCTTATTATTATCCTTATCTTATTATTGTCCTTATTATTTCTTATTATTATCCTTATCTTATTATTGTCCTTATTATTTCTTATTATTATCCTTATCTTATTATTTTCCTTATTATTTCTTATTATTAACCTAGACTTCTATCTAAAGACTATCCTATCATTATTATCCTTTCTTATTATTATCCTTATTATTATCTTATCCTTATTATTTCTTATTATCATCCTTATCGTAATATTATCCTTATTATTTCTTATTATTATCCTTATCTTATTATTGTCCTTATTATTTCTCATTATTATCCTTATCTTATTATTATCCTTATTATTTCTTATTATTATCCTTATCTTATTATTATCCTTATCTTATTATTATCCTTATTCTTATTATTATCCTATTAGATGTTTTACAGAAAAATCAACAAGTGTCTTTTTCTTTGTAAATTATACCACTAGCAGTTTTAATGCATTGTCTGACGGGCCATGTGATTGATTTTGTCCAACATTTTTAACTACTAGACCCATTTATTATACATGTTCTAACGAGGCAACACGCAGAGGAAAAAGTTTGATTTATCTAATAAGTTGTTCATTCTCAACAACCAATTCCATTAGTGGACAATTTAGTGGACTCAGGTACATTCTCCGGACGGCCAAACAGGAAAAAGAGGCCCTTAAGGAATGATTTCTTGACAATGACAAATGACCACTGCAGTGACCACACAAATCCATGACCTCAGGCGTTGAGACGGATCACCTGGACGAAGCGAAAAGACAGAAAGCCATAAAAGAAAAAGATTTGTTTATCCCTACAGGAAACATGTAAAGCATTGCTATTTCAATAGCGGTTTTCTTATCTCACCTATAAAATAGGTTGCTACTTATTTATCTATAAAGTATTAGCACGGAATATAGAAAAAGATTAAAAAAAGGAAAAACGTGATTATAAAAAAAAGATGAACACATGATTATAAAAAAATGAGGACCGCAGTCATTTAATATTTTTTAAAGCTTGGCAGTATACCTTTGATTTTTGAAAGAGGGCAATATATGTCATAATTTTTCTATGCAGAGTAAATTATTAAATTAATCCTGACAAAAAAGATTAGTTTAGTATCAATATTTTATTATTAAAAAAAATTAACACTAAAGAGTTGAAACTTTTCAGCCTTTCAAACTTTTACGAATTACTTTATATTTTATACAATATTCTTTGGTTATTTCAAGTTATTTATATTTCTTAGATTACTGGTAACCAAAAGCTAGTATGGACTTGAACAACTGATAATGTTAAAATTTAATAATACTTTTGTACCTCAATTTTTTTAAAACCTTAAAATTTCAGAAATATTAGCTGACAATTTTTAAAGGAAACAATTAGAACTCACGAACCTAAATCCAAATTATTTTTATTGTAATAGAAAAATATCTTTAAAAATTTCCAACGCTCTATCTTAACCCTTTCTAGGGCAGTGGGAAGTATGCTTCCCACCAAATTTATCAATGTATGAAATTATGTAGGAAACTATGTAGGAAACTTTGTATGAAATTATGTAGGTTGACATAAGTTCTGACAAATTTTTCTAGTAAAACCAAAACTAAGATACTTCAGTTCTTTTTCTCACACAAAATAATGTGCCTTGATTTGTACTTAATTATTCATTAACCAAATTAATTAATTAATCAAATTAAATTGATCTAATACGCTAAATGAATCCCTTTTCTTATTCTAATTTCAAGCCTCAAAATATTTTAACATAATATGATTAGAAAAAAAAATGGCCCTTTAAAGGGTTAAATAGAAAAATGTCTAAAGGAACAGAAAACGCACAAACAAAAATAGAAGTATAGGGAAAATACACTTAAAGACTTTAAAGCCATAAAAAACACTAATAATGTCTTTAAGGTTCTAATTATTAATAGATTATTTCCGAGTTTTAAAAATGTACAAAAACCATATTTTTTATCAATATGATTGAATATACACTTTTTTTTTTCAAATAATATATTTTTGCGCTGTAATAATAACACTAATTACAAAAAAAAAAAAAAAAAAAAAAAAAAAAAAAAAAAAACTCAATTTTTTTTGTTTTAACCTCAATTTAATATTTTTATAGATATTCTGACATTACAAAAAACAATTATAACATTTATAAAAAATTAATATTTAACATTTATAAAAACATTTATAAAAAATTAATTATAATAAGAATACAAAATAAAGTAAAAACTAACCAGCTTTATACACAACAACTACTAATTTTTTCTTAGTTTTAAATCAACGCAATTTAATTAGTTTGAGTTTTTACTCCATGAATTTATAAATCACTAATTTACGAATATTTTGAATATTTTTAATAACCATAATATAGTGTAGGGCAACATTCTGAAGAGTCCCGTACTAGTATCTACAAAAGTTTGCCTTTCAGAATTATTGTTTTTACTAGTTTGTCATTTCTTAAAATCATCATGAGTGTTAGTTACTCGAAAAGCTACTAACATCAGGTAACATCGGTATTTAGTATTTATTCAACTAAAGTATAAATAAAAATAGCATAACATTAAAACGCAAGATTCTAAGTAAAGAAAACATTGTATAAAACCTGATATCTATCTGGAAAAATTCCGTTTTATGAATGCTTGTTGTTGAATTATAAAAAACTCAAAAAAGTACGCAGAACATAAGTTAATGACTATTTTCTCAAGGAATTTCAAGGAACTATTTTCTCAATGAAAATGCTAATAACCAAATCTTAGTCAAATTGTGAGACTGAAAACACTCAGAAAAGTTCATATATTTTAAAAACTGTTTAGGCATGAAACCTGAAATTTAGTCAAGCTGTTCGTTCATATGAGCCATCGAAAGTATTTTAAAAAAATCAATATTTTTGTTATTTTGGCATATTGTATTGCCTTAATAATAATGCATTTTTAAAAAAGATTGTCCGTTTGATCTCCGACTGATTTTTTTTATAGAAATTATAATGAAAGTGTGATAAAAAAGTTTTTCGTAAACGTAAAAATTAAAAAAAAAATTATAATTACTCTAGAATAATGAAGTCTATCTACCATTAGTGACTTTCATGTTGCAGATACCTTTCCAACGCTATTTATTATTCTTTTCCTTGAAGAGTACGTTCCAATAAAAAAAATGGTGTTCCCATTTGAAAATTTTGAAATTTTGTCATTGTAACCGTAATTATTAGAACTTATCTGGGTTTTTTTTTCTATAAACTATTCTTGATCGCATACCCCAAAATACCTTAAATTTATATATATATATATATATACATACATATAAACTATCTAAAAAAATATGTTAGTAAATTTCTAAATCTAATTAAGTATGTCAATATAAACAGTGGAAACATCGCTTATTTTAAAATATAACTTTTCTGTCAGGAAATCTGTTTTTTTCTTGCAACAACCAAAATTCCATATAGAATATAAAACAAATACAATTCGCAGGACAGATATTTATTGTTAATGTTTTATATTGTGATACAATATAAACCATGCGGAGAAAATAACATATTTGTACATATACAGTCGGAAAAATAAATAGTTCATTATTTCTTATATAAAACTAACTAAATAAAACTAAATATACGTTCTTATATAAAACTAACTAAATATACGTTCTTATATAAAACTAAGTATACGTTAACTAAACGTTACTAAACGTTAATACGTTAACTAAATATACGTTCTTATATAAAACTAAGTATACGTTAACTAAACGTTACTAAACGTTAATACGTTAACTAAATATACGTTTCTTATATAAAACTAACTAAATATATATATTATAGTAACTAAATATACGTTCGGGGGTTTCCACATTACAAAAAAATAGTCGAATTTACCTATATTTAATGAATGAGTAATGAAATTGTCCCAACCCATCAAATGAAAAGGAACAAATCAAAATCTTCACTCTTCCAATTCATCATCATTAAAACCTTCTTCGAAACAGAGTGGTTCCATCCCTCACAATCGCTCAACCCATCATTTTTGGAACAGAAACAGTCCCGGGAGAGCGACCGAGTAATATTTCAAATCCCCGATTACACGTCCCAACTCGCACCTTTCAACTCTTATTAAAAGAGATCGACAATTTAAGCCACTAACACCTCATTTTCTCAAGTTTCCAGTCCCCAGTGCCACTTTTACATCAGAACCGTTTGACCCTCCATGCATTCTGATCGTTTGGCGGACTAGGGAGGGTAAAAAAACGGTAGCATCAGTATGCGTGATACTTTTGCATAATAAAACGTCGTCGGTTAATATTTTGATGGACAACATGGGCTCAGCTGTTCCATTAATCTTTCCAAAGCACTTGGGAGTGAAGGGGAGGGGGTGAGTAGATGTGACGTGGTGGTTTGGCCGTAGAGTTAGCTTTTTCATATCGAAACGTGATAAGGTTTTTCGAGAGATAGTTTCTTAGAATACAGCACCATTTTTTCCTTTTTTTTTTTTTTTTTGCCAAAATGTTTTGACGTCTTTGTTGGCTATCAAGTTCTAAACCAATTTCGTTTGTCAAGGCGTGCACTTGAATTTTCCCCCTTTATGTTTAAACTGTTTGTGAATGCGTAGGCAGGTTAGTAAGTCTGAAGTTAAATCGGTGAGTTTACTATCAGTTGCATGCATTTTACAACAGAGCTGATGTTTCTGAATATTTTGATTTTTACTCCACGCATGGAAAAAAAATCAATTTCTAATGCATTTATTTTTTTTTCATTTATAACTGTTTAAATATTTTTTTTTTAAATAAATTTTAACTAAGACTACTAGAAAAAAAATATTTGTTTTAAAATTATTTTTATTTCACTTTTCTCATATTTCTTTTATAGTTATTTTATATGTATAAGAACATTAAAATTTTTGCTCGGTTTATTTAATAAATATTTTTTGTGCAGTATAAATATTTTTTTTAAATTACAAAGCTTTTACAATTGCATGAGTGCTCTAAATGTTGGCCACCAAAATACTTTTATTCTCTCACATTGCAAATTAACAGCTTTTGGTGACCAGGTCGCTCAATGGAAATGCTGTATTGATTTCAATTAATCTCTTCAGTTCATTATTCATTGTATTTGATTGCAATTAATCTCTTATAATTTATTATTTATTATTCATTGTATTTGATTTCAATTAATCTCTTATAATTCATTATTTCCTCAATAAAGTTTTTTTTAAGCTTCAAGTTGTGATAGTTATAAATGAAGTGTTATTCTAATAACCATACACTCATTGTGCTCCATGTGTAAATAAACCTCCTAATAGAAACAAATTACATAACATAACGCCATCTTATGCCCCTGGTGCCTATGCCACTAAATTATCTAACCAGTTGGATGAGCGCAAGATGGAAGGAAAAAGAAAGAAAGAAAATTGTTGAAAGAAAGAAAGAGACGACAACCATCCAGGGTTCTCCAGAGAGAATCCCATCGGTTTCAAATCCTACACGACTGTATTTAATTTTTTGGTGAAGTAATAACTAGATGGAGGGGACAAGAATATTTAAACAAATGGTGACTTTGAGTTGAACTTACAGTTAAATGAGATTACTAACTGAAAAGGACAAAAAATTGATGAATTAAATTGAGAACATTTGTATGACATGTATAAGCGTATAAACAATCACTGAAGAGTCAGAAATCTGTAGCGTCCGTCTGAGTCCTGTGGTTTTGATTTCCTTCATGAGAACTGCACTTTTGAGCACTTTTGAAGTTATAATTTTGGCTGATTTTGACAAGTGACATTTTGGTCTCAGCTATTGTGTCGTCTTGAATAGGTCTTGGTATTTATGAATATGGTTTATTATGGAGGGGATCTTGCCACGTGAAAGGATATTCGATGCAACTCTCCTGTACCATTCTTCCTCCAGGCTTGTTTCTGGCTTTATCATGTGCCATGAGAGAGTCAGCAGGCATTTGGTGGCATAGTGAATTGGGGATCCTATTTCTCCACAGTTACAGTAAGGAGAGTTGGCCAGATGAAATCTGTGTAGGTATGTCGGGAATGGACCGTGTCCAGTGAAGAAAAGGATATCCGCTCTGCTCCAGTTGGCCTCGTAAAGAGAAACTTTCGGTATTATGTTGAATGTGGACCGGCATGTTTCGCCTTCTTCCCATTCATTTTGCCATCTTGTCATCATCTCGGTTTGTAGGATGTTCTTCAGATGACATCTTAGAAGCTTCATTACATTCTGATCTTGATTAGCATTAGCCGCTATTTTGACTAGTTTGTCCACCGCTTCATTCCCTTCATAGCTTATATGTGCCTTGATCCATGAGATTTTAATATGAGGATTTACAAGAAGAAGGGTGAATGTATCTCTTGCTAATTGGCTATTGGATTTTGAAGAACTTGAGGCTTGTATACTTGCTTTATTATCGAGATAAATAGTGATTGGATCTGATGTAGGAAGAGAGGTTGCGTATTTGACTGCTCTATTGAGTGCTAGTAATTCAGATTGGAAGACCGTGTTTTCTTTTTATAGGGTGGTTGACCACTGGTGCATAGTCACTGCATCCTACATGACACAAAATGCAGCCCCAACTCTTTCTGAGGATTTTGATCCATCTGTATAGATCCCGAGTACTATATTCTGAGACCCATCATCTTCCAACGAAATTTGAGGTGCTTGGAGATGTTTGGAAGGATGTGACGTCCAGCCCGTAGCTCTGTGTTCATACTCGTATGGGCTGATATGTGGCATATCATGTACGATTCCACGGAATCTGTACAGTTCAGTCATTCTTGTCATCATCTAAAGCTGCAGATGAAGTGGAGGCAAGCCAAGGATAACCTGAAGTGCTGTAGTAAGGGTGGTCTTGTATGCTCCCGTAATTGCTAACAGAAAGCCTCTGTGGATGGAAGAGAGCTTTCTTGTTAATCTAACCGTGGGGTGGAGGTACCAAACTCCTATTCCGTATGCAAATATTCTTTCAATGACTTAGAAACAATCTACATATGGTCATAATACTATAGAAAAGTTAATTATCTGGCTAATTTATCCTTAAATTTCAAATTTATTTTCAAATTCAGTTTCTGAATCCTCTCGTCATATGCTCAAAAAGTATTTTTTTTTAGATAAAAAAGAAAATTATGTATTTAAATATTTCTTAAAACAATTTTAACTTTTGTTTCAATTAAAAGCCGTCAAAATTCAGAATAAATTTAGCTTCAAATTTTCCAATATGGTTTAAAAAGTTTTTTTATTATAAAATAAAGTAAAAATGCCAGTTCCTTGAATGAATATAGTCCTGTCCAATTAGAAATTAATAATAAAAATCATAAAGATCTTGCTTAATTTATAGAAAATTAAAATTTCGAATTGCATCTTCACACTTCCAAAATATATTTGTAAAACCCGAAAACAAGCATACACACGTACTTTTTTATAGTTATTCAATTAGTACTCTAATTAATATTGGTTTGATCTACGTCCCGTAACCTTCTGCTACATGCACATTATCTTTTATTTCTCAGCGTTGTTCAAATGACTCTGAACTACTTCCTCCCCAAACTTCCTTATCCTACAACCGGCAGGATGTCTGAGTATGGACGGGTTTAATGTATGGGAATTTTGTACATGCATTGGAGTTTCAATAAAGTGTTTTCTTGCACTCATGACCAGACATCAAATATTGCATATAAAAAATTACTGGAAATTGCTTAAATGTTCACATCAACATTTTCTTGGCTCGATTAGTACTCTAGTTATGAATCCTTAGGTATACATCCTGCTTCCTTTTATTATGCCAATATTATTCTCAGCAGAGGCACTACAGACATGGGGATAAGAAGCAGCCGCTATGGTGGTGCTTCTCGTCTGGGGAGGGTACTTTTCAATACCCTGGAGGATATAGAAATGATATGGGGTCAACCATACCCCCTTACTGATGATTGCACATGTACCCTACGTGAGAGATTGGACCGTGGCTGGTGATGGCGCTTAGGATCCAACCTTAATTCCCAGGGAATGCTGCCGCAACTTCAGATCATTCAGAATTATCCGCGCGTCTTTTGGATTAGTCGGAAATATAGTCATCCATATTTTGATTATATCTCACAATCATCGGCACTGATACCACAAGTCATATTCAAGGTCAATGCATGAACTTGAACTATTACCTCAACTCCAAAATTTAAATATCTTTCAGAGGGAGATGATACAGTGAATGTATCTAAAATGAAAGAAATCCGTACACATGACCAATTTTTACTAGAGTGTAACGTTCCACGTGTACCCATCCATTCCTGCATTTCTGGCAGCATTTTTCGAATAGTGACCACCGATTATAATAACATTGTTTACATTAATGTACTTTTAGAAATAATATCAGCAGCAAAAAATGAAACTCTAATACAAAAAATTAGATATACAAAACCAATGTTTTAGATGGCGACGCGTTGTTTTAAAACATCTTTTTGTAGATTGCTGGGATTCAATTTTCTGTTTTAAATTATTAAAAGTTATATAAGATTAATCCATTTATCAATTAAAGTGATGATGCCAAATTTTCGGGAAACGGAATATATTATATCAATTAAAATAAGAATAAATGAAAAAAAATCGCTTGTGAGAAAAAACAAAACAAAAGGAATTTCTTTTTAATGAAAAGATATTTTCATTTTTATAAATGTAAACATAAAGAGGGAAAAAAAGTATTATTTCCGAATATGTTTCAAAACGATATTACGTTTATATTCATACGATTATAAGAGAGTTGTTGTGCGTATCAGTTAAATGATATTCTATTTCTTGTTTGCTTATTTTATTTCCTCATTTTAAAATAATGCAATAACCTATATTTACATTAATTATAAGTAAATTTACAATATTGATCTAACCGTATAAAAATTTACAATTAGTTCATATCTTGCTGGTTAATTCTTATGCAATCAATAATTGTAAATTAAATTTCCTCTTCACAGAAGTTATGATTTTGATTTACAAAATTAGTTCATGATATGAATGTGTGACGACTACAGTGTTTAAATTACAAACAAAATAAACGTGTGTTTTCAAAAAATATTTGAAACCTTGCATTGTGTTTACTTTTTCCAGGTTATATTACGATAAGATAAAAATTCTCCATTTTTTCAAACATATTAATGTCTTTCAAACACTTATGTTGAATTTTAATATCAATTATTATTCTATTTACAGTAATTTAGAAAGAATAAGTTATTGCAAATTATATCAAAATGAAAAATTGTTGATATAAAACAACAAACTTATCTGTTCCTCCAAGTCTTTTATTAGAATAGATGGAAATTCGAATTTTCCGATATGGCTTTATTTTCTATTTTATTTGCGCTAGTTTCAAAGAATGTTTAGAATAAAATTTTTAAAATCACTCTAAAGTAATGGTGAAATGGATTTTTTTGTTACTTCTTTTACACATTTTTCACCATGAGATATAATTGGCAGTAACGTTTAATAATCTTTCAAACTTGAAAGGAAGAAAAATATCCAATAATTCAATTTCAATATTCTTTTCATTTTACATCTTCTTTCAGCATTAAATAGATAAATAGGACAATTTATCATTTAAGTTATAGAATTGGACAATTTATCATTATTAAAGTTATAGAATTAGAATATTTAAATTTGCCTATTTCTATTGCACCTTTGTAGAAAAACATAATTATGGAATATTGAATTTTATTTGAATTATAATTTTCACACGTGCTTATTTCTATGACCCCATTGGAGAAAAAAATAATTATGGAATATTGCAAGAAAAAAATCTTTGGGGCTTGAGGTAGCATTCCAGTAAACGTCTGAATAAAAGTTTACAATATTTGCGGATTGTTAGTTCATTTGCAGGTAAAATAATTTGCGAGCAAGTAATATTAAAATAATAGCAAATAATATTAATTTTAAAATAATTTGCGAGCGAAATAAAAGTCTCTCTTTAAAAATGTATTTTTTACAATGCGAAGAAGAAAATAATTTAATAGTATTTTTAAAGGTAGAACTATTTATACAACAACTATCTTGGTATTTTTTCTAAGCTTTCAGAATAAATCTTATTCTATTACTGCTATTGTCATATATCGATCTTTTTTACAAATATTTATCAAAAGGATTTAAAAAAGGATTTCCAATCACTTATTGTTGTCTTTTGGAACCGCCAAGTGAAAATTATAAATTATACAAAAAATTAAACAAAACAAAAAAACGTAGGTTAATTATTCAGATAATTTTTTTAGGGGAAAAAAACGTATTTTTTTTAAAAACCAAATTACAGCCAGGATAGCCTGGTTGGTAAGGCGCTGGATTGGCATCCATTGGACGGTCAGTTCGAACCCCGCCGGCCGTAGACTCTCCGTGTGTGTGATGGCTGGCTCACAAATAAATCTGTCACTTTCCCAAAGTCCTCCATATCGAGAGAAATACCACGGAAGTACTGGTTCAGAAGTGATCGTTCTCTGATTCAGGTCTAAATTACGATCTGTGGAGGAATGAATGAAATGCATGAATAATGTCCGCCCTGTAAAAAGGGTTGTGACGTGTGAGTAGCCAAGTCATACTCTTGGCCCTAGTTGGCACTACTGAAAAAACAAGAGACTCTCATTCGGCTAAAATCACTGGCAGATAATTGTCAGCGGGCTTGTAAAGTGCCAGAAGTCGCAACATAACAATAAGCCAAATTGAAAAATTAATAATTTATTTAACTAAATTACAAGCAGCCAAAAAGTAGCAGAGGTACAAATATAAATGACTGAATAATACAAGGTTTAAAAAATAAGTTCCTATCTTAATAGGTATTTTATTTCCAATGAATCCGAAACGGAGATATTGTTTTTTCCTTGTTACTTTACTAATTATGAAAACAATTTGTTATTTTCCATATTCTGTTTTCCGTCATTATTTTATTTTTTAATTAAAACTATGTATAATAAATACTTTCAAAATTCATTTCGATATTCATTTTATTCTAATGCTTTGAAATTAGTCTAATTTAATTATAACAGTCCAAATTCTGTTATAAAAGAGAAAAGAAGAAAAAAATAAATAAAACACTAAAAATTCCTTTTTTAAGTACTATTTTTTATACTGAAAAAAATTGTTGTTTATACTGAAATGAATTGTTATTTATTCTGAAAGAAATTTATCTAAATTGTTTCAAGTTCTGCATGGTAAAATGTTATTTATAAAATTCTGATAATTAATTATTATATAATTCCTTTTTTCTTTTTCTTTTTAATTCTTCGTAAGACGTAAATTTATATTATGCACTTTTATATTTTACACACATAAAACGAAGGCAGTAGAAATATTTTTATTCTTAAAACACATTTATTCTATTGAATTCTCTATTCATTCATATTTTATGCAATATTTTTCTTTTCATTTTTATATGTTATGTGATGCAATAATATTTCTTTCCTTTTCTTTTAAAAAAAAATCTATCTTTTTATCTGTCATTATCATTTAATACTTAGAGTCAAAGTTGCAGCATTAAAATGTTATTTAATCATACTAATATATCCTTGCAAAATTTGGAAAATAAAAGAAAAAACAGCTTTTTATAAAATCAGCAAATGATTACAGAAAGAAATATTTATTTCCATTATAATCATTAAATAACATCAAATCAATTCTGAAAATGAAATAGACCTTTTAATTGTCTCTATCAAAACAGATTCTATTTCTTAATGAAAGCAAAAGCATGCAGCTCTTTGATTTAGAACAATATAACTTCCCGTTTACAAAAACATTCCTAAATTCTTCCCAAATAAGGAAGGAAATAAAATCGTTTGCTTTACAAATTTATACCTTTGCGTTGTGTTGTAAGAAGGTAAATAGAAATGGTATTTTCTTTCGAACATAGAATTATCCACATACGTAATTAAAGGTTGAAGGCATACAAATTGTATTCCATGATATCCGACGGGAAAGGAAGCGAGTAGAAAATGAAAAGGATTCCGAACTTCATTCAGGAACTGAACTTAATGGATTCATAGCGTGCTAAAAAAGGAAGAGTAAAAGAGTAAAAAGGCATTCAGCGTTCATTTTTTTTTTTTTTTTACAAACTGCGTGTTTAAAGGTGATTAAATATCTGCTAGAATGAAATGATACATGCAAACGATTTTAGTATGGTAGATATGTGTTGTGGAACTAATATTAGATGAGTAATTCTAAATGATGTGTTGAAAATGAGATGCGGTCTATCAAGTAGTATAATTTTTCTATCATTCTAATTTAACTAATGTCTATTCAAATTATGGTTATTGAAATAAAAATGAATGCTAATGCAAATTCAGATGATTATTTACTTCTTTGCTATCTTTCAAAATCGGCAGGACGGAAATTATGTAAACTTTTAGATATATTTTTTGGAAATAATTATAGAATGTTTATGAGAGTTTGGTTTAGATAAAATTTAAATAAATAGACACTCCTTAAATATTATGAGCAATATAGTTATTTTAATAATTGTAATTATGCAAGTAGAGAGAGAGAGATTTGGTTGAAAGAAATTTTAAATTTGAGCTCTTAATTTATCTGGCCTTCAGAAATTTTAGTTTTAGTAATTAATTATCCAATAAATGTTGTGCCACAATCATTGACAGAGTCTGTATCTACAAACGTTTTCTTCACTTGGATATGGAATGCCTGAACAGCGCTTCTTTTTTTTTTTAAACATTATTTTAGATAACAAAGATATGTTTTATTTCATTGGATTTAATTGATTATCTTTTCTAGAGAAAATCTTCTCCTATAGAGAAATTGTATTGTTTCTAGAGAATTGACTACCAGATCTAGAGAATCTGAAACAAAATTGTTATCTTTATACGAAATTTCCAAAATTCTAATCATGAAGTATGAAAAATGGATATATGAAGCTATCAAAAAATTGTTTAGATTATTTATTTCATGTAAATTTATAATGTTACGATTGATTAAAATTAAGCAGAAATCTATTAAATGACTTGAAAATAATTTTCTTAAATCTTAAGAATTTCCTAAAACTGTG